>NW_027395548.1:0-291066 GCF_047715705.1 Aspergillus ambiguus | reverse complement strand
GTGGCGAGAAAAAGACGCGTTGAACGAAGAGAAGAGATTCTGGTTGAAAATCCGCGGTTCGGTGGTATCCGCGGTTCGGTGGTTGATTACGTTATGGGCTCATGGGTCGTTATGTAATCATATTGTAGTCACGTGTGTGATGCCGCCGAAAAAGCAGCAACGCCGCATATCAAACTCGTCTCCAACATCTCCTGGCCCCCGTCAACTTTGGCCCCCAGTTTCACTTCCCGACAATGACGTCCGTTGCGGAGGGTCTGTTCAAGTCTCTCCCCAAGCCGAAATATACCGGTGAAGATGAGGAGCTGCCACCACACGCGCAGCCCCGTGGTCCGCGGATCGTGGGCGCTGACCAGATCGATGAATCTCAGATCGTATTACGAGTAAGTGGTTACGTTGTTTGAATCGCTACTAGCAATAGAAGCCTAATGTTTGCCTTGCACAGAGGACCGGCCCTCCCCCCTACCAGAACCGTGCCGGATGGCGACCCCGAGCTCCTGAAGACTTCGGCGACGGAGGCGCGTTTCCCGAGATTCTCGTTGCACAATATCCCCTCGATATGGGCCGCAAGGGCAGCTCCAGCACGTCGAATGCGCTCACGGTGCAGGTCGACGCCGAAGGAAAAGTGAAGTACGACGCGATCGCGCGGCGCGGCCATAGCGAGAACCGTATCGTGCATGCGTCGTTTAAGGATCTCATCCCGCTCCGTCAGCGGGTAGACATGGGCGAGGTGTCGTTGGACCGGCCGTCCGAAGAAGAAGTCACGGCACAGATGGAGAAGACGAAAAACGCGCTCGCCAACCTGGTGGAGGGTGCCGTGGCGGCGCAGAAGCCGAAGAACGTCAAGGGCGGGCGCCGTGCCGATCCGACCTTCGTACGTTACACGCCCGCCAACCAGATGGGCGATACCACCCGCAAGAACGACCGCATCATGAAGATCGTCGAGCGCCAGCAGGATCCCATGGAGCCGCCCAAATTCAAACACAAGAAGATTCCCCGCGGCCCGCCGTCGCCGCCACCTCCCATCATGCACTCCCCGCCGCGGAAACTGACCGCCGAGGATCAAGAAGCCTGGAAGATCCCGCCTCCCGTCTCCAACTGGAAGAACCCGAAGGGTTATACCGTGCCGTTGGACAAGCGACTTGCGGCCGATGGTCGCGGTCTGCAGGATGTCGCGATCAACGACAAATTCGCGCAGTTCGCCGAGGCTCTGTTCACCGCCGATCGTCATGCCCGTGAGGAAGTCCGCCTCCGCGCGCAGATGCAGCAGAAGCTGGCCGAGAAGGAGAAGGCGCAGAAGGAGGAACATCTCCGGCAGCTTGCCCAGAAGGCGCGCGAGGAGCGCATGGCTGGCAGCAGCCGCCGCGTCTCACGCTCCGTATCCCGGTCCCGGTCCAGGTCGCGCAGCGTCAGCCGCAGCCCGTACTCGTCCCGGTCTGGGACTCCCAGTGAAGATGAACAGGCCGCGCGGGAGCGTGAGCGCATGCGTCGTGAGCGTCGCCAAGAGAACGAGCGACAACTCCGCCAGTCTCGCATGGGCACGGAGCGACGTATCAAAACTATGGCCCGCGAGCAGAACCGTGATATCTCCGAGAAGGTGGCACTGGGTCTTGCCAAACCGACGCAGTCGTCCGAGACTATGTGGGATTCTCGTCTTTTCAACCAGACAAGTGGGATGGATTCCGGGTTCAACGAAGATAACCCTTACGATAAGCCGCTGTTTGCCGCGCAGGACGCCATCAACAGCATCTACCGACCCCGGGCGCAAGTCGACGATGACGACGAAGGCGGCGCCGAGGGTGAGATGAGCAAGATTCAAAAGTCCAGTCGATTTGAGGTTTTGGGTAAGGCTAAGGAAGGATTTAGAGGAGCTGCAGATGCCGAGGTAAGAGCCCTTTTTGTTGGGGATAGTTGTGACGGTGCGCTAATACATATATCTCACAGGCTCGCGATGGTCCAGTCCAGTTCGAAAAGGATACAACCGATCCTTTTGGCATCGATAGTATGATTGCCGATGTCACCGGTGGTGCTGGTCAGAAGCGCTACGGCATTCAGGAAGCTGAGCGTGACGACCGCGGGTCAAAACGCGCCAGAGTCGATGATGATTAGGTCTTTATGATTTGTCTCGGTCGGTGGTGTTTAGCATGGTATTCTGCGGATCTGTAACATTGTTCTCATGGAATCGAACATAGCCGGGCTAGGTCAATATGAAGACGGCACTATTTAATTTTTTTTCTCTACAAGAATCACAAGCTAGGTATCAACCTTTTCTTCCACATTCCATTGTTCCCTGGCTTGGTTCATGGTTTTAGTAGCTTCTAGGATCGCAGTCATACTGCGGTGCGAACTAGTCAACTGGGCAGATTTGGACGGCGTCTACTATTTCTGAGACACCACAATATTGTCCGTTTACTGGCATGAAATACGACTAGCGCAATACTCAAGAACATTGTCTTGGACTAGGCAGGATGCAGCCTGTTCTATTGTGGCGGACTGGATATTTTAGGTCTTACATGCAGTAGTCGTGCAGTGCTAATTTGAAACCCGGTATAGTCACATCTATTTAGACGTATATGACCCCAGGATGCGCCCAGGTCTACAGTCTACTTCAAGAAATGCGATTGACAACATCCCACTCTGCCCTGCCACGCACAGGGCTCGCGGCCCTGTTAGCGAGTCTTGACACTCCAGGGGAGATCCAACTCCCCAATGGAATCATAACCACCACCGGCACGGGCGAACCCTGTTACCGTGTGATCTTTCGCTCAGCCGACGCTCTCCGCACCCCAATGACAGAGCTCGGCGTCGGATGTGC
Source organism: Aspergillus ambiguus (assembly GCF_047715705.1). NCBI lineage: Eukaryota > Fungi > Ascomycota > Eurotiomycetes > Eurotiales > Aspergillaceae > Aspergillus > Aspergillus ambiguus. Next base: position 288,254 of record NW_027395548.1, on the reverse strand, counting down.
CTTTGTGGCCGGTGAGATCGATGTGGAAGGGGATATCAGTGTCCTGTTCAACGCGCGGGAGAGTCTCCGCGACAAGGTGCCGATCCGACAGAAGCTGCGCTTCCTCTACGACCTCCTACGGACGGTCACAAAGATGAACGCCAAAGCCATCGGCGAGCACTACAACAGGGGTGATGATTTCTATCTCACCTTCATCGACCGCCGATACAGGCTGTACTCGCACGGAATATTCACCCGGCCTGACCAAACCATCGAGGACGCCTCGCAGCGCAAGCTCGAGTCGATGTTTGTCGCCCTCGGTCTCAAACCAGGCATGCGACTGCTGGATATCGGTGGCGGCTGGGGTGGTGTGACGCAGTACTGTGGCGCTCGTGGCGTGCATGTCACCACGCTGACTATCGCCCCGGACTCGGCCCGGTACATCCAGCGTCTCATCGTCGACCAGGGTCTCCCTGGCGAGGTCTTTCTCCAAGACTTTCTAGCCCATCGCCCTACGGAACCGTACGATCATGCGGTTATATACGGCGTTATCGAACACATCCCCAACTACCGCCGGTTTGCAGGCAGGGTCTGGGATGTGCTGAAGCCAGGAGGCCGGCTGTACCTTGATGGGTCTGCCGCGGTGGAGAAGTTTTCTGTCAGTGCGTTCTCGCGGGATTACATCTGGCGCGGCACACACACGTTCATGGCGCTTCAGGATGTGATGGCGGAGTTGCTGTACCATGGGCTTGAGATCGTGGAGGTGAAGCGCGAGACGCGACACTACGAGCTGACCATGCTGGAGTGGGCGAAGCGTCTCGAGCTGGCCAGGGACGATATTGTCCTGGGCTGGGGCGAAGAGACCTATCGCGTGTTTCGGTTGTTCTTGTGGGGTGGCATGCATGCGTTTAGGACAAATGCCCTACAGGCATATCACCTTGTCGCTGAACGGACGCAGTCGGTGGGACCGCGTCCGTCAATGGTGCGTCGGCTGGTTCAATTCCTGGGCAGTCTCCGTTGATGACCTGTACTTGCTAGTATACGTAGTATGCAATGTGGTGGTACAGTGGGCCAAATTGAATGGCGATTTGACATGGGTGTGTTGTGCAACCATTGCGAGAAACAAGCTAATTTAAGAGTATTATTGTTACTCAGCTTCTGTGCATGATGGAGTGTTCCACGTTTCCGGAGATTGCTGGACTATTTCGTTTCTCTTTCGCTTCGGTACCACGCCATGGAAGCCGGGGAAGAAAAAGCAACGACGACTCGGGTGCCGCTTCTTTCCGCACCCTTCCTATCGCTCGAATGAACGGCGCCGACCCGCTTCATGTATTATCAGCTGTAGACAATGATGGGCATGATCGACCCGAGAGGCATGCATGAACTAGGAGGGAGGGGCAGTCACCCTTTTCCATCCTTCTGCAGGGCCTGGTGAAAGTTGGAGGAATACGTAGAGTCCACGTGTGGTAGCAGAATAGCTATCTACGGTCCAGAGCAGGGTTGTCCGGGTAGATCACCCGGCAGACGTCTGAGGGTGATTGGATGGACTTACTGAGCGACTGGGTTCCCAAATGGACGACGTACATGTTGCTCGGAGGGTGGGTGACTGCTGCGAGAGGGGAAGTAGGCATATCACCGGATATTAAGCGGTATTAACCTGGGTTGGAAGGATGGTTGGCGATAGAGAATCTGCCTAGCGGCGTAGTACTTTGGTAGTATGTGGCAAAAGCACTAGCCAAACGAACGGACCTCTTGCGGCCATGAGAGATTAACGATTCCTTTTCTTTGAGGGAGCGCTCTAAGCGCTGGAGTTGATTGGATCTGGACATGAATGTGGACGACGCGCTGAGGCTGATGATGATGCTGACGGAGGGCATTAGAGCTTATGGGTAGCCTGAACCGGCAGTATGGATGGAAGTCAGCCTTTTATGGCGAATTTGCAGTAAGGGGGGGCGCAGCCGAACGTGCTGCGATGGTGGTGGCATCATCGGGGGATTCTTGGCTGAAGGGGAGAAAAAGAGAGAAAAGAATGTAACACCACAACGGCACCAATGAACCAAGTCCACAGGTGAGATGGCTCACTTCAGTCAGCTCCTTTTCCCTTTTTACTTTCCTTTCTTTTTTTTTTTTTTAGTTCCCCACTGAGTCACAACGCGCGACCCTCCAGTGTCCACTTTCTTATCTCTGACCCAAAGTTTCCCATCGCCAGCGTCATTCCTTCCATTTCCAGCCGATTAATCCCGGAGAGAGACGGATGTTGTGTCAGGAGTTCGGTCTGTAGCACTGGATGGGTTTGCCACGACATGCAGCAGAGCCATCGTCTGTGATTTGCAGTCCAGGGTGGTGCCTGACTAACTTCAACCTTCCCAGCAATCCTTGCACGACCCATCGCAAAGTGCGGGGAGCATCTGCCACAGACGTCGAACCGTGCGCCGGACACACTCGGTAGCGGCGCCTAGCGCGGAGGGGCGATCGAGGGGATTTGCTGATAAGCCCTTCCGTTCGAGGTGGAGACTCGAGGAAGATAAAGCCAGCCAGAGGAACCACAGTACAAACGACAATTAGGTAACCTTTAAAAGGTGGATAAGGACCGTTCGGGTGGTGTTGTGTGGTCTGGTTGTGAACGAGTTGCTGTTTCTTGCAGTGCAGCGGTGCAGTGCAGCCACCCTGGTCAGATTTTTCATACTGTCATTTTTTGACGGTGGATATCCCAGTGGAGCATCCTTCAAGTCATACTTCTTCATATTTGGATTGACATACCACGAGCAAAGAAGAGTGAAGAGTGTGAAGAGTGTAGAGTGTGTAAGAAGAGAGGTAGTTAAGTGGTCAAAGAGAAGAAGAGGAAGAACAAAAGAAGGTCACCTGCTCCTCCACCTTCTTCACCTTCGACTCCAACTTTCCCCCTCATCCTCTTCTCTTCTCTCTCCTCCACCAACTCGGCTTCCTGCCTCTCCCTCCCATACTGGCTACTGCTCCAATCCAGATATTGCATACGCATCTCCATTGCAGGCTCTGTCACTCAACTCTTGCGTGCTACCCTGATCTCATATCCTCCCACGATGGCGTAACTCAAAACCGCCCAGCACAATGATCATGGCACGCTCGCAGCCTGGTAGATCTTTCCAGCAGAAAAAGAAAGGAAAGCTCAGGAAGAAATTGTCTCCTTCATCTCGGTCCCCTTGAACCTCTGTAGGCGGCTAGAGACTCACTTCCATGCTCTTTGACTCACCAACACGGCCTTGTTGCTCACCCTTTTATGGTGCTATATCGCCCAAGCACCTCCTCTCGATTCGGACCACCTTCAGTCTCAGATTCACTTCTTTCTCCGTCACATACAATGGATCAGTCACTGTCTCTGATCTCCGCCCAGGTCCAGTTCATGGTGAGTCTTCTGTTCCTCCCCGTCCATGGCGCAATCACCATGCAATGCCAACTTCGCACTTTTCCTTCTACCTCCCATCTGTTTTTCTTCTCTCCTCATGTTTTGCCATGGAGGCTGGCCAATCCAGACTGGTTTCGCTGACCACGGTGGTTGAAATACAGGAGGATCGTCTGGCCCTGGTCCATATCCCGCTAGACCTCTATCCGTACTTCCTCTATCCCATCATGCAAGTTCTCTTCCATGAGGTACCTCCACTGCAGGATAATTCGGAAAATGGCCAATATGGCTCGTCAAAGCATACCCAGCCGGCATTCCTGAACCTCTCCATCACTCCCGTGGAATGTTCCATCATGTGCCCTCGACACCTCGCCAATCAGTACTTTGCCCCGCTGGTAGATCGGTTCGTGAAGGCCAACACGACCTCGCAGAGCCGTTTATCCATCAGCCATGACGACTTCATCGCCATGCAGGTGTACGGAGAGGGCCTGGAAGCCGGTCAACGGGTGCTGGAACTGACCAGCCCGCTAGCGATGGCGGGGATGTACGTTCTCCAGACCACTGGCCAAACCATTTTCTCTTTGCTGATGTCGTTCCAGTTCCATTTTCTTCATCTCCACGTACTTCTCTGACTACATCATCGTTCCCCTCCGCAGCAAATCCCAGGTGATCGAGGCGTTGGAAAAGCGCGGGTTCCAGTTTGAGATGTCCACAGAAGCATTCGTCAACAACAACAACCAAACTCAGTACAACAGCTGCTTCAGTCCAGTTTCATCGCGTTCCCCAAGTAGCCTTGGTTCTCCACCAGCTACGCCTCCACCCTCGACTCTGGACGAGTTGCAGGCGCGAACCTTTTCCTCCCTGCGGAAGAACCAAATCATCTCCTCGGTCGACCGATCCCTCCGTCTGGTCCACTGCGCTGCCCACCACCGCTACAGTAGTGAAGACAGCTCCATCGCCATCCTCCGCGAGGCGCTCACCGTTACCCTAATCGTGGACAAACCCCGCTTTCTCTCCCTCACCTTGACCGCTGCAGACCCCGCCGCCTCCTTGCTGCTCGAACAGCGCCTTCTCCCCCGTTTCTCCAGCGACCCGACCTCTGACGCTGAGCCTGATGACGAGACCAGTCTTCTCCTGGGCTCGAAGGAAGAGGTTCTCGTCCCCATCATGCTCGATTTACGGAAATTGCCCCTCGAGGCCACCGGTATCGTCTGCGGCGTTGCGAGTCGACTCGCCGATGCCACCCATTCGCGGGACGACGATGATTCCTCCACAATACTCTCCCACTCCTACAACGGGGACTCCTACGAGGAGAGCTCCATCCACCGATTCCTGTCTTCCAGCGTAGAATCAGGGGGCCCTGTGAAACCACCGAGCCTGCACTCCAGCCGCAAGACGAACGGCACCAGCAATGACCCACCCACCCATCGCCTACAGCCGGACTTCGACAACTTTGCAGAGGCGGTTGAGATCAGCTTCCTCAGTACCGCGCGAGCAGGCACCATCATCGTCGGCGAGGATGACCTCAACCGGGCCGTTGATGCATTAGAAGCCGAGAGTCATGAGCCTGAGATGCCTGAAGAGCTTCATATCTAGGGACTCTACATTTGACGTGTGCATTGAAAGTTATACATTTCTTGAACCTCAGCCCGTTCCACAACGGCATGAAGACTTTGTTGTTTTGTGATCTGCGTTTTACCTAATGACTAACGCATACTGGATACCGATTTTTCCTGTATTTGGTCTCTTTGGGCATCAAAAAGTTTCTTGTTCTTGTTTACCTTTGCAACGATGAGGCCACCGTTTCTACTGTTTTCGATACCATCAGCGATGCTTTCAGTCGGTACATAGCTCTCTAGTTCTTCCTGACAGCGTGTCAAACAAGTTCCATTTGTCTTGTACAGTCTAATCCATGATACCATCATAATCTACCGGAAAAAGGAACTCACAATGAATTGACGAACACAACTCCATTGATGGAAATACTCCAGCCTCAATCACAACGCCAACGCAATCTGTACCCCGCACCATAATCCAGCCCCCTTGCTCTAGCTCCCCCAGAAATACGATCCTCCCTGTATAAATTATAAATGAACCCGTCATCCAAGCGGGGAAGACCCCGACGTGTTTGTCACCCCGGGCAGGTCTGCGAGCCCGCCGGGCTCGGACCTAATATCCGGGGTTTTGTGACGGCGTCATGTGGTGGCCGTTCGAGCTCGGTTAGACGACGTGCCTGGGGATCCTGGGGCTGGAGAAACCACTGTTGGGTAATGGTTGGATGGGAGCCTTCCCCCGGCATGAATGAGTATTCGATCTGGACGACGCATGGCTTGGCTTGGCTTGGCTTGGTTGAGGACACCTGGGGTATCACTGCCAATTGTCCTGCGCGGCGGATCGTTCTGCAGTGTTCGCAGGCGCAAATGCCGAGACCTTCTGTCGTGTAGACGTCTCGTTGGGCAAGACGTTGCTTCGGTCTTTGTCGCAGCGCACGTCGCTCTATCGGTAAATTTTGACCGTCCCTGTGCGCATTAGCCATCACCCACACAACCCGGCAAAGAATGAAGAACCAAACATACCGTCCGAACACCCCCCAGCCCAGCACCCGCCTTTCTCATTCCACGCCACGCAGCTCACCACCCGCACGCGATCCCCAGCCGGAACGCAAGCGACGATCTCCCCGCTCAGCACATCCCACGCAAACACGGCGGCCCCCTCGTCTCCGACCTCCTTGTCCGCCTCGCTGCCACTCAGCACGACCGCGTCGCCCTGTGCAAACACCGACCGCACGCGCAGCTCGCTGTTCCGGTATCGCCGTCGTCGCCCGGCGCCCAACCCTACGCCGCCGCCGCCGGCCGCGTCGTCCATCCCAAACGCCTTAAGCAGCTTCCCGTCCGCGCGGTCCAGCATGCGGATGCGCCCGTCTAGCGTGGACGCCAGGAGCGCGTTACCGTCTGTCGAGCAGCGCACACTGGTGACCGGGTGGCCGAGGACGTCGACGGTGGTGCGGCCCATGCGGAGGTCGTAGATGCGCACGCGGCCGTCGTAGCTGCCGCTGGCGATGGAGTAGGTCGACATGTGCACGTGCAGGGCAGACACAGTGTCGGTGGCTTCGGGGAGGGTCTGGATGGGCTTGTGGGCGTTGGAGCGGGCATCCCAGAGGTTGACAGTTGTGTCGGCACTGCCTGAGACTTCATTTTAGCACTGTCTCTTTTCTCATTTGTAAAAAGGTCATTCGGTTCAGTCGCTGGAGGGATGTGATGTGCTCACCGGAAACGATCACCGAGTCGCCTTCCCCTGCGAATTGCACCGCCTCGATCCGCGACATGTGTCCGCTCCACCGTCGGGTAGTGATCCCCTGCTCGACGTCCCAGAGGAAGACCTGGCGATCGCCGCCGACACTGGCGAACCGTGCATTGTCGGCCGCGACGGCGATGTCGAGGACGGTGTAGCCATGGGCTTCGTATTTCTGGATCGGGGCTGTCGACTCCCTGGGGGATGAGCTGTTGTTATTCGGAATCGCGCGTGACAGGTGTACGGCGCGATCGGAGGCCCCGGTTAGGACATATGTGCCTGGATAGCTGGAGAATGTGACGGCATTGACGGGACCTGTGGTCGTGAGCTTTGGTGACTTCCTGCGGGGCGAAGGTTGTCTCCGGGATTACCATTGTGTGTTTTTAGAACGTGGGTCAATGTCGTCGGGAACTGTTCCTTGAGGGGCATTGGGAGTTCCTCCGTGTGTTCGAGAGTAGACGAGTAGCGGAGGGAGAATGTGAGAGATGATAAAGTAAGGCCGATTGTTGACGGTGATGGCAGGTCTCACCGCCTGCCGCCCCAGGAAAGATCGACATTTCTACATTCCAGCGGGGATTTATATAGATAGCATCCACAATTAGTCTGTATTGACATGCTACGCGGTTCAAAGTGATTATCAAAGGTGTAGTCAAACCATCGCTAGCTACCAGCAAGCAACAAGAATCAATCAATCAATCAAACACAGAAGAAGAAACCGGTCGAGGTTCAGGCAGGGCGTAGGGCCCGACGATGGTTGCCTCTGAATACGCACATCGAAAGCCGAAAAGAAAATAACAGAAAAGAAATCGGGGGGGTAGTCAGATGTAAAACAATATTAGTCGAGTGGAATAGAACCGTCTTTCTGCTTTTATCACCGTCAGTCACACAACCACTGTCGTCGCGGTGAACCCATGGCACCTTAACGGCGTCCATGGCTCCGGGTAGAAGAGCCCTGGAGGGACTCGATTTCTTCCTTGAGCGCCGTGATGCTGTTTCCTGTCAGTATACTGCCAGCAAATGCGAAACAACGAATGCAAAACGTACGCGGCATGGGTGGCCTCCAGATCCTTGTTGAGACGGTCTCTCTCGGAGATGAGCTTCTGCTCCCACTGCCGGAACCGCGACTCCTCGACCTTGACCTGTTCGGTGAAACGCTTGCGCAGGCTCTCCTCCTCTTCCTTGAACTTGGGATTGTCCAGCTTCCGCGGCCGGGCCTCGCCGAATTTCCGCGTCTCCATCTGCTGGGCACGGTAGGCTTCGTAGTGCTGCTCTTCGGTGGTGTGGATAAGGTCGAGCATGTGGGTACGGACCAGGATCGAACGGAGCTTCTTGAAATCGCAGTGGTCCTCGTTCTCGACCTCGGCAACACCCCAGGCGTACTGACGGCCCTTGACGACACGGTTGTCGCTGGTCTTCACATCTTTCTCGGATCCAATCACGGCGAACGGCATAGCAGCGGCCAGAGTGCGGGCATGGGCAGCGGCGGTCTCGTCATCATCCTCAATCGGGGGAGTGTAGATCTTGATACCCTGGGCTTCGATCACGTTCTTGACCTAAACAATCTTGGTGTCAGAGGCATGTATGTACCAAATGGAAGACACCACATACTCTCAGCTTGTAACGAGCCAGGTCGGCGGGGCTGAGGGTGTCGGCCTTGGCAATGACGGGGATCAGGTTGACGCGGGAGCTGAGACGCTTCATCACTTCGATATCGAGGGGCTTCAGAGTGTGACCAGTGGGACGGATGAAGTACAAGCAGGCATGCACACGCATATCGATCTTATCCGTCCGGCGGGGCTGCTGCTCCTGCAGCATGTAGGACTCATGCTGGTCATCCAGGAACTCAATGATGGGTTGCCAAGAGTCACGGTTGTTGACGTAGTCTCCGAAGCCGGGGGTATCAATGACAGTCAGGCGGACTGGATGGAGGGGTTGAAGTGTCAGTGCTGGTCCGCCGAGTGGGGTGATGCATTACGAACCTTTGAAGAATCGCTCCTCCAGCTCGGCCTTAGTGATTTCAATTTCCACGGTGCGGTCGATTTGCTTCTGGTGGCGGCGCTTGTGGTCGGCATAGTTCTTGATAGTCGTGGAGAACAGCGTGTTGATAAACGTGGTCTTTCCCAGTCCCGACTCTCCAGCAACCTGTCCGAGGTGTGAGCGTCTCTGGTAGAAATCGCAGGCGGAAACTAATTGAACGAACCATGATGGTAAAAGCCGCACCCCGCTTCGCGACAATCTTGTGTCTGTGTAGCTTCCGTTAGAATCGACAAAGCGGCCTGCGGATGAGAATTGCTGGGTACACACCGCTGGTTGGGGAGCTATGGCAAGAGAAACAGTTAGACACTAATCTCAAACAATACGGAATCGGAAGAATACTTACATTGGCAATACCAATGGGCGAAGCGGTCTCGGTGGAGGACATGGTGGCTAAAGGGGTCAATCGGAGATAGAAAACAATTCAGATAACAAGTCGAGAAAGAGGGCGGTGACGACCCGAGAAGAGGAATTGAGGGGATTGCAGATCCGTCCAGACGGGCGTTGGCGGGATGGATGGACGGGATCGTGTGGAATGGAATGGAAGGGGGAGAATGAATGTGAAATGAAATGATATTTGGATTGTTCCGTATGGAGAGATGGAGGAGGAGGTTGAGGGAAGCTGCCCCTGAATGGCTGACTCAGCCGCGCGGTCGTCGCACAAACAGTGCAAACTCGCCCGGCCCGATCGGGCCTAGCTCTCGGCGCGGATTAACTGCCCGCTCTTATCATGTCCCGTTTGGGATTTTTTTGAAAAGCGTCACGAAGCTATCGGACTGCGCCTCGCACCCGTCTGCGGCCTGTCGACCATGAAGACCGATTTCAAGGTTGGCCTCTATCCTGTCCCTCTAGACCCTCCACTCACACGTCCACAGTTCTCCAATCTCCTTGGTACCGTCTATCGCAAAGGAAACCTCCTCTTCACTCCCGATGGATCCTGCTTGCTCTCCCCCGTGGGCAACCGAGTCACCGTGTTTGACCTCGTGCAGTATGTTTTAGCTTAGCTGGAACTCCATCGTGGACTCCCGTGCTAATGCGACGGCAGCAATACCTCTTATACCCTTCCCTTCGCCCATCGCACCAATATCGACCGGCTTGACCTTTCTCCCCGCGGTAACTTGCTTCTGACTGTCGACGAAAATGGCCGCGCCATTTTGACGAATTTCCACCGCCGAATTGTCATTCACCACTTCTCCTTCAAAGGTCGTGTCTCCGCGCTCAAATTCTCCCCCTCTGGTCGGTACTTCGCTGTCGGAGTCGGTCGTCGCTTGCAGTTCTGGCACACCCCGTCGATGCCCGGTACGGATAACAATGGGGAGCTCGAGTTTGCGCCATTCGTCCTGCACCGTGATCTCGCCGGTCACTTTGACGTGATTCAGCACCTTGAATGGTCCAGTGACTCCCGCTTTCTCCTCACCGCTTCGAAAGACCTGACCGCGCGAGTGTGGAGTCTGGACCCGGAGGAGGGTTTTGAGCCAACCACGCTGGCGGGACACCGACAAGGTGTTAAAGGCGCATACTTTTCCGCTGATCAAGAATGTGTAAGTCGTATCCCATATGCATCTGGATTGTCTTCTGACCAATGTCGCAGATCTACACCGTTAGCTCCGACGGGGCTCTGTTCCGGTGGGAATATGTCTCCAAGAAGGATCCCGATACTATGGAGGACGTTGCAGAACCCAGGTGGCGAATTGTCAAGAAGGACTACTTCATGCAGAATGACGCAAAAGTCAACTGTGCTGCCTTCCACGCCCCAACCAACCTTTTGGTCGTCGGCTTCTCCAATGGCCTGTTCGGTCTGTATGATCTTCCTGAATTCAACATGATTCACCTGTTGAGGTACGTCTTCCGACATCTAGGATATTTGTCGCGCTCAATGCTAACTCCTTATAGTGTATCTCAGAGCAACATCGATAATGTGACAGTCAACAAATCCGGCGAATGGCTCGCGTTCGGCTCCTCAAAACACGGCCAATTGCTGGTCTGGGAATGGCAATCAGAATCTTATATTTTGAAGCAGCAAGGCCATCTTGATTCGATGAATTCACTTGTGTACTCCCCAGATGGCCAGAAGATTGTGACCACGAGCGACGATGGAAAAGTCAAGGTGTGGGATGTGAAGTCTGGTTTCTGCATCGTGACGTTCACAGAGCACACAAGCGGCGTGACCGCTTGTCAATTCGCAAAGAAGGGGAGTGTTCTCTTCACGTCTTCGTTGGACGGTTCAGTGCGCGCATGGGATCTGATCCGGTACCGCAATTTCCGAACGTTCACTGCGCCTTCTCGGCTGTCTTTCTCATGCCTTGCCGTTGACCCGAGCGGTGAGGTGATTTGCGCGGGATCACCAGATTCGTTCGACATCCACGTATGGTCAGTACAAACGGGCCAACTGCTCGACCAGCTGTCCGGTCACGAAGGGCCTGTCTCTGCGCTGGCTTTTGCTGCTGATGGCAACCACCTGGCTAGCGGTAGTTGGGATCGTACTGTCCGACTGTGGAGCATTTTTGGAAGAACACAAACTAGTGAACCTCTGCAACTGATCTCGGACGTTCTCGACGTGGCTTTACGCCCAGACGGCAAGCAAGTCGCTGCATCGACTCTAGACGGTCAGCTCACGTTCTGGTCCGTGGAGGATGCCGTCCAAGAAGCGGGCATCGACGGTCGGCGTGATGTGTCTGGTGGCCGCAAGGTCTCAGACCGTACGACCGCTGCCAATTCGGCAGGCAACAAGGCATTTAACTGTATCAAATACAGCGCCGATGGCAGTTGCATTCTGGCTGGCGGTAACAGCAAGTACATTTGCTTGTATGATGTACGAACGGGTTCGTTGGTGAAGAAGTACACTGTCTCCGTCAATACCTCCCTTGACGGCACGCAGGAATTCCTCAACAGCCGCGATCTGACCGAAGCTGGCCCGAGGGGTACGATTGATGAAGCGGGCGAGGCGTCTGACCATGAGGAACGTGTCGACCGTAATCTTCCTGGTGCGAAGCGTGGTGATGCTGGCGCCCGCACCACCAGACCTGAAGTGCGAGTCATGTCCGTCGATTTCTCCCCAGCGGGGCGTTCATTCTGTGCCGCGTCGACGGAAGGTCTTCTCATCTACAGTTTGGACACGGATTTCGTTTTTGATCCGTTCGATCTCGATATATCCATCACCCCCTCGAGCATTCTCGCCACCCTGGAGGCCGCGAAAGAGGCACATTCCAGAGGCGCGACAGATGACGAGAACACCTTCCTGAAAGCTTTGATCATGGCTTTTCGACTCAACGAACATAAGCTCCTCCGCGCTGTACATGAATCCATTCCCCCGTCCGACATCCCTCACGTGGTTCGCAATGTACCAACTGTCTATCTCCCTCGTCTTCTCCGCTTTGTCGCCCATGCAGCCGAAGAAACGCCCCATCTTGAGTTCAATCTTCTCTGGATAGAATCGCTCCTGGGGAGCCATGGCCGGTACTTCAAGGAAAACTCTGGAACTTTTGCGCCCGAGCTTCGAGCCGTCCAGCGCGCTGTCGATGACATCCGCGAAAACCTGAAGCGTCTCACGGAGAGGAATATGTACAACCTCAATTATCTGCTCTCTCAACCTGTCCTGGGTGAGAAGGAGCACAAGGGCATTACCTTGGAGATGATTGAAAGCAACGGTGTTGCGGATGAGGATATGGACGAAGCTGCAGACGACGGAGAGGCCGAGTGGATCGGTCTGGAATGAAGGGATATTTCGCTGTATTTGTATCCGCTTTCTTGTTCTTCTACCCTCGCATTTGCGTCTGGCGTTGGATGACTTGGTATACCTGAGGATAAGGGGGTCGCAAAAGTTTTGGATTTTGGATCTCGTGATCTACTGATGGCATGATGTATATACATCAACGACTATTGATAATAGAATCATCCCCGTAAAACCTTCCTATTTCCGGCCAAACATGAATCATGCGCAAACAGCCGCACCTTTGGCATATTCACGTTAGTTATCGTGAATTGAGTGCAATTCATGTTCTTCCAGCACAACCTACGTGAATGCGAAGCTGTCTGGTGACTATATAAAGTGAACGCTAAGGCCGCGATGCATACATGATTTCTTTTTCTACCACCTTCTTTGATCTCCTCCCCGCAGTTCTTTATTGTTCATCTTACTTCCATAGCTAACATCCAGAATGGGAGCAGTTCCTCTGCAGGTGCTGTGGCCTGTTCTTTTAGGCTTTGCTCTGTTCATCTATGGAGTGCTGAGCCATTCTAAGAAGGCCCACAGCGACATCCCCATCGTCAAGCACAGTATATTTCTCCCTGACTGGCTCAATCGCCGCATATTCTTCTTGAATGCGCCTGCCCAGATCCAGCATGGCTACAACAAGTACAACGACGTGCCATTCAGGGTTCTCAGACCTGACAAAGATCTACTCGTCCTGCCGGCTCGGTACCTTAAAGAGATTCGACAGATTCCTTCTTGCAGGCTTAATCTAATCGAAGCTGAATACAATGTGCGTGTCCTCAATACGTGAGGCAGTAGAAACGCTTGGTAACAAAGATCTCCAACAGAACGTTCTTGGAGACTACACCAACATCTTGAAAAACAGCGAATTGGCTGGCACTACAGTTTTGAGGAAATTGAATCCAGCCATAGGTATGCACATTCAACCCTAGCTATTCCACAAGAGATCACTGACAAACCGTGACAGGCCGCATCCTCCCTCGCACCATGCTGGAACTCAATTATGCCTTCGATGTGGAAATACCCCCCTGCACCGACAACTGGGTGTCCATCAAACTATACGATGTTATCCTCCGTTTGATCTCCCGAGTAGTCTCCAGCGTCGTCTTCAGCGACATAAAAACCAGCCGCAACGAGAAATGGGTTGACATTCTGAGGAACTACTCCCACAACTTGGGACCTACCATTTTCTTTCTACGCCCGACCCCAGAAATCCTACGTCCACTAGTCGCCAGACTCATCCCCAGTGTCCAACGTCTGAGAAGGCAACTCCACTGGGTGCAAGAAGAGCTGGTCATTCCCACCATTGCCGTCCGTCGTGCGGCCGAGGCCTCCGACCCTATGTACCAGAAGCCCGACGACTTCCTCCAGTGGATGATGGACGTTGCCGCCAACGATATCGATCGTAACCCCCGCAATATCGCGCAGTCCATGCTCGTTGTCGCCTCCGTGGGCATGATGCACACCAGCACCATGCTGACCACCCATGCCTTGTACGACATTCTCACCCACCCAGAGTACCTGGAGCCGCTGCGCGAGGAGATCAAGCAGACGCACCTGGATGGCTGGACGAACTCGACGACGATGGCGTTTGCAAACCAGTCCAAGCTCGACAGCTTACTGCGGGAGACCTTGCGTTTCAATCCTCCAGCTGAAGGTATGTCAAGTGTTGCCTAATGACTAGAGATCCATACTAACCGGACAAAGTATCGACCCAGCGCATCGCAAAGGAGCCATTCACCTTCAGTGACGGTCTTACCATATCAGACGACCTACAGATCTGTTTTCCATCTGGGCCTATGGCGCGCGATTCGACGATCATCCCGGATGCCCACATCTACGATGCGTTCCGGTGGTGCCGTGAGCCGAGTATGACGACCGCAAAACTGGTGAGCATCAACGAGACGAATCTCCATTTCGGATACGGACGTCTTGCTTGTCCCGGCCGGTTCTTCTCGTCAGGCACGATTAAGGCGGTGATAAGCCGGTTCCTTGGGGAGTATGACATGCGATTTGAAAAAGAGGACCAGGGCAGACCGTCGAACCTCAGACTTGGGGAGCAGATTATGCCGTCTATGTGGACTAAGGTTTTAATTCGCAAGAGGGTGGTGAAGAACTGATCTGGACCTGCAGTTGCGGGTTTACCGGAATCTACTTGGGTTACTCTGTTTACATTCGCTTTAACATAGCGGCGTCGGTTTGTTCATGATAATTGTTGATAGTTAGTGTATTTAACATACATACATCCCCCGATGGACACGCGGTTTAGAAGATAGCCACTGCATTAGGCGGGCTCGCCACTCCCCCCGGGACCTACGTAGTTCATGCGGATCAGCGTCACTCAGCCACAATGCAAAGGGAGAAAGTAAATAGACATACCTTGAGGGGAATACTTGATAAAAAGAACGTACTCCGTCCCTTCTCCCGGCAATACTCCGCCGCCTTTTCAAGATCAAAGTACTCTCCAATGGGCATGCCCCATCCAGCAAGACACCATTGATGCAGCGTGAAATCTACAGGAGCACCAGGGTGTAGGATAGGCGCGGGCTCAAATGCCGGGGCATCACTCGCAATGGCGGCGAATTGATTCTCCCACAGCCAGCGCAGTGTGGCCTCGCCGTTCTCGACGCCCGCAAAGGCCGGTTCTGCGCGCTTCGCCAGCGCTTCCTCCTCTGCGGCGGAGAGCTTGTTGTATTCAGCGGTGAAGCCTGTGCGTACGAAGAGGATGTCACCAGGTCGTGTCTCCACCTTAGTCTCCGTTAGGAGCTGCTTGATGGTTTCGAGCGGGATGAAGCTGGTTTGGAAGGGGGTGAGTGGGATGGAGCGTGCGGCGGCCCAGGAGGCATAATCGAGGAGAATTCCACGGCCGACAATGCCGCCGTTATTCACCCATGCTGGATATATTTGTTAGTTGATATGACGGACGGCGGAACATGTGGATTGGGAATATACAGTCAATTCCGATGACCGGGGATAGCTGAAGATCCTCCAAGGTGTGACCGTTGAAGTAACACTTGTGCTTTTGGTTTCCTGATCTAGTTAGCTGTTATGGAGTACTTAAATGGAGGATATGTTACCGTAATGTCTGAATCCATCCCACTGGGTGCTGGTCTGCGTGTTAAATGTGAGGATGTCGTCGTTGACGATCCGCGGGGCCTTGTTCACCAGCTGGTGCTGGAAGGGGCTACGACCGAAGCTCGGGTATTTGAGTCTATCGATTGGGAGGTCAAGGGAGAAGCGGACACCGTCACGAATCTCTTCAGTGGCGGCCTGACGCACGGTCTCCGGAGTGAGCAGGTTGAGCATGCCCAGGTCGTTTTTCGGACCGAAGAGACCCCACGTGTTGCCGGGGGGTCCCTTAGGGTCCAAGGTGAGGTTGTCGAATGTTGGGGTTTGTGTCTTCGTCATGGTA
Organism: Aspergillus ambiguus; assembly: GCF_047715705.1. Lineage (NCBI taxonomy): Eukaryota > Fungi > Ascomycota > Eurotiomycetes > Eurotiales > Aspergillaceae > Aspergillus > Aspergillus ambiguus. The sequence goes on along the minus strand of NW_027395548.1, from coordinate 272,447 downwards.
CTGCTGTCTACGGCTGTAGATGGTGAATATTGAGCAAGGTGAGGGGATAGAGATGTCTGTCTATATGAAGCCGGGGAAGTCCCGGATATTTATCCTTCCCCACATTTCGGCATTCTGAGCGGAAATGCGGGGGAAACAAGCATCAACCAAACCGATCAAACAGATTGCCATTGCTGGGCTTTGTCGATGATAGTAATGGTACAGTATATACACCTGAGATAACAGAAGCCCCACCGTGACAGGTATAATCTCAAGCCTTCTCTATACCCCATGCAATCATCCACCCAATTCCAAGACAATCAGACATAAATCGTGTCCAACTTGAAATGAAGAAACGGAACAACATTCATGCTGTTTCTAACTCGTTTCGGTCACTGCAGCACCGCGACCGCGACCTCTAGGTGTCCGAGACCCTCTTTCTGATCCACGGTGGTTACCTCGGCCGCCTCGACCCCCGCGCCGGTCCAGCGCCTTGGGGGGTGGCACTTGGGAGTAGTTCTGAGGCCGGAAATTCGGGTTGTGCTGCATAACACCTACATCAGGGTTGGGATCTACTGCAACATAGCCGCCTCGAGTGCGACCCATGCCTCCACGGCCGCGGCCTCGACCACCGCGAAGTGACCCATTCGTTTGATCCCCGCCATTAAGGTGTGGCCGGAATGGTAACGTGGTCTGCGCGCCGGCATTGTTGATTGCCCCACGACCACCACGGCCTCTGGAACTCCCACCGCGACCGTTGGCCTGTGCGCCAGAGACAGCGCCGCGGTACGAGTGGGAAAGTGGGGGAGGGGTTGGAGCATCTTTCAGCTGCCCTCTTCCACCAGGCCCAAGAGGTTCGCCATATCCTGCCACCGTCCAAGGTGAGGGTTGTGTTTGTTGTTGTTGGCTAGTAGCCGCCCGGGTATTGGCAATCAGCTGCCGATACGAGACGTTAAGGACAGAGGATGCCAAAACAGTCTGTCCTCTGAAGGGAGAGCAACGGTCACCCAACGTAGTGCCGCTCATAAATGAAGCGTCAAAGACCACATCGAGCAACACCGCACGGGAAGTCCGCGTAAGGCCGACTACCGTTCCGCGGGTAGCAATAGGAACCTTTCCAGAGTCCTGGGCGTAGACGACACGGTCACCCAGCTTGAACGTTTGGTTGCCCAACCTCTGCTCAACATCCGCCGGGCGTAGAAGAGCACCACGAGGGACACCGCGGATCTTCTTAGGTTGCATCGACGGCAAGTTTTGAAGGAGCTGATCTGCATCCTGTTCAATCATTTTGACAACATCCGAATCCAACTGTTCGGCCTCAAGAGGAACTCTTTCAAAGTTCTTCGCTTCGATCGATTTGAGCCAGTCCCGGATCTCCTTCATCTTCACCATGGCAATTTCTTCTGGGTAGAAGTCGGTCGGCGTGTAGCGGTCCTGTTGAGGGTTGCGTTGGATGCCCGCAATGAAATCGGGGAAGCGTATCATATATTGCTGGAGCAAGTCGACTGCTTTATTGCTGAACTCCCAGCCAGAATCACCTCGACGCGAGTAACCGAGGACCTTCTGTTTCTTGGCCTCGAACTTCAGGTTGAGACCCAAGTTGACGCGCTGGCCTTCAATATCCACAGAGAAAGAGGAAGTGATTTTTGCCAGTACAAGAGGGTTCAAACGAAGGCTCCGAGCAATAGCGTATGAAGGCATGTATGGACACAGCTTCTCAGCGTTTCGAGCACGCTCCTTACCAAATTCGGGCTCGCGGCCTTTCACGGCCGCAATCAATCCGTTGACTTTGCCATCGTCATGTCCAGTTATATGCACAGGACGGCCATAGTTGAAGTCCCCTAGGAAGAACGCGCGGGAACCCTCCGGGAATTCCTTCTCGATAGGAAGAGCATCCCGCTCAATGAAACGTTCATCGGGGTTGACCACTTCATCGACGATCATTTGAAGTGCATAATCGGTTTCTTGTCCCGGAATATCCGCGAAGTCTTTCATAGTAGCACCTTCATCGGTCTTGATCAAACCCTTAAGAGGCTGGACATGTACCATCGACTCAACCGAGCCAATTATCATACCGAGCCTCCTGCTATAAATTCCTTCAATCTTATCTGCCTTCTTTTTCCACTGGTCGATCTGGGCTTCGGTATGAGGAATGGAAGCGATGTGTTGCCCTTCAGGCTTGATGTAATCAAACAGCTCATCAGAGACTCGGACAACAAGCGCTTCTTGCAGAAATGGGTATCCAACGAAGACCCGCTGTCCAAGCTTCGCTTTGGCAAGTTCGATACTCGACCTGCTTCCGGGTTCGAGGATCGTAACCACCATACTTTCGTTGCGACTTTCCTGCTGGAACACGCACACGCCATGGAAACCCAACTGGCCGACATGGGGCAATGTTTTCAAACTCGGGAAGCCAGCAAGCGCCGAGGCTCCAAGTTGTACCCCGTCCATTAGGCCAATGTAAGGCTCCAGACCATCCATAGTCGGCAAGTCAAAGATATTCTCGATACAATGACAGTTAGGAATATCAGGGAAGACGCCAGGCAGAGAGGACGGGTAAACGTATTGCACATCAGGCGAGTAGACGAACTTGAGAGATGCGCCAAATCCATTCCGTGCTTTCTCCTCCGGAGTCAGCATATTCTCTCTCGTCTTGAGAGCGTCCAACAAGCGCTTTTCATCGATGAATGGAATTTTGACGACAGCTTCCCACTCCATCTTCTTTCCATTCATGTCCAATTCAAAATCGCGGGGATAGAAGTCGATGATAGGCGATTCCGGCGAAGTCATAAGATCGCGATATGCAGCAGGCACAATCTTCTTGCTTCGATCGGGCAAGACTCCCATCAGCTGCTCATAAGGCCTGAACGGTTGCCCAAGTCGGAAGTTCATATCCGCCTTCAGGCCCTTCCTTACATCTAGAAAGAACGTGAGTTGGCTGCGCAGATATCACCATGGACCATACTAACCGGAAATCATGGGTGCGTAATGGTAACCAAAGAACCAGGGCCAAGACGCAATGCCCCTATAGTAATAGAATAGAACCCACTGAAGACCCTGCACGTAGTTTTCAGTCAACTTCCTCATTTCTTCTGCATTATCCAATCCCCAGCTGAATTTGCTGGTGTAGTATTTATCTTTCCATTCCTGGAATTTCTCTTCGTATTTCTTCTCCGCGGCCTTTTGAGCCTCCTCGGCGGACACCTCTTGGACCTTGGCATTGTCGTACTTCCGGATAACACGCTGAACAGCCATGGAAGCCTCTTCGTCTTCTTCTTCTTCATCGCTATCGTCATCAGGAGTTTCAGGAAACTGTACGCGGATGAAGCGTTCGCCGTGCTCGTCAGAGATAGTGGTCCACGGCAACCGGAGATCGTCAGCAAGCTGTTCCACAAACTTGCGGTCACGAGCGGGTAAAGTTGAAGGGAAGTCCAATGGCTTAGTATCGGCTGTTTTTCCGGGCTTGTTCAGAACGAATTTCTTGACCTCCTTGAAAAGATTCTTCTGAGCCGGCGTCATGGTCAGACCTTTGGGCTTCTCCTGAAGCTCCATGGTCTCAACACCGTCCTTCTTCGCCTTTATCCAACGAGCATCTGAGTATTCAGCCTCGAAAAAGCGGAACTCCACGTCACTCAGGCCATCAAGAAGGACTCCCAGTCGCTCCAGGTTGATGACACCTCCCTCGTTAATGTATCCCCCCATCTTCGGTAGTATTTCTTTGTAGATCTTAAACATCAGGGCCAAGGCTCCTTCGTTGATATGTAGGTTCGGCAAGTTAGGCAGGAAATCGTTTCCGACGAAGAAAGCCATTAAGATAAAGTCGTCAATCACTCTCTCCATATCAAAAGGCACTTGCAAAGCGCCATCCTGTTCTAGCTCTTGGAACTCCAACTCCAAGTATTCCCTAACCATAGATAGATGCAACAGGAAGAAATTCTGATGTTCAAGCTCCTTGGGCTTTTTCTGGACTTGGCGGCCAAAGGTTACCTCCTCACGAAGGAGGCAGAAGTGCGGGTCATGGCTGAGTAGGCCCAGCATGATGAGATCAGCATCCAGACCATACAGGCAGTGGCGAACATTAGGATCATAACCTGGCTGTGCTTTCGCATGTCGGATGTATTCCATGATCTTGTGTTCACCCTCTCCGGGAACTTCATGGCCAGACAGCACTATCTCGACCCCTTGCCAATCCTTGTCCTCCGATATCTTTTTGCTGATGAAATACTTCAGCTGCTCTGTCAACTTCGCCATGAACTCAGTACCGGGGGTAATGCAATTGCTGTCGAAGGCATCTTCCTTGGGCATTTCAACGCCCTGGGCAATCGCCTTCTCCTTTGCAACTTCAGCATCGAGGGCGGTTCGGAAACGTCGCGCACGCTGCTGGTTCATCTTGGCACGCGGTGCGACACCGTCCACGGCCATGAAGAAAAGTTTCTTGGGCTTGATCTTGCCATACAAGTGCTCGATGTAGTTGAAGATGGCGATGAACATTTTGTCTTCCGTCATACGGAAGGTCGGCGAATCGCTGTCCTTATGCGTGCAGTTATGGATGATACCGTTCATGTCGAGGTAGAGATTATCGAACTCCGGTATACGGTTCTCCGCGATCAGCATGGAGATGGCGGGATACCGCTCGCTCAGCCAGCGGAAGAACTTGGGAACACCCATGATGATTCACGTCGGAACTGTACAGGGGATTATAATAAGGAAACTAAAATATCCTGTGGGAAAAGTTCGTGTCGTCGCAGTCGTCAAGACTAGGTAGAATCGTCGAAGAGGCGGCAGGAAAAGCGGTCGTTGAACAATAGAGAACGACAGCAAGCTGAATGAGACAGTGGCTCAAAGAAGGAGAGTCATAAACATAAGAGGATTTGAAGGAGAGGCGACGCGAGCGCCAGCCAGGGGAGGAAGAGGAAACTGACTAGGATGAGAGAGCTGTTGTGGAAATGGCGAGATGACGATGACTCTGGATGAAAGTTGGATGGATCGCGCTGAGGATGACTAAGTGACTCACCGCCTTCGGTCTTGGGCATTTCCCTAAACGGACTAGCGCACCCATTAACGCGCTCGAAAGTCGCGCGCGAAAGTGAAGCTCAGACAACCGTCTACCTTTCTCATTCTCCCCCGACACCTTCCCATTTCCTGATAGTCGCCTTTCGAATTACATCCTTTCTTTCACAATGACCGAACCCTACGAAGACGGTGCGATCTTCCTTTCAATCTTCTTCCCCACTCACCATCTAATCCACGGTCACTCTAGGTTTCATCGAGGAGCAGGAAGAGCAAGAGGAGGAACGTACGGAGGAAAAGATCATTAACGAAGGTGATATATTCTATCCGCTTCGCTTATGTAGCTCTTTCTGGACGCGAAAAGCTAACCCTCTTGTCAGAATACAAAACGTGGAAGAAAAATGCGCCTTTCCTTTACGACATGATCCTCAGCACGGCGCTGGAATGGCCGACTCTCACAACACAATGGCTGCCCGATAAGCAGGAGTAAGTTTGTGAGAAGACGTTCAATGTTTTCCGATTGTAGCCTGACTTTCCTCCAGAGTCCCCGATAAGCCCTATTCGACTCATCGTCTTTTGATTGGAACACACACCTCTAGCGATGCGCAAAACTACCTGCAGATTGCCCACGTCCAACTCCCAAACCCTACTGCCCCGAACCCAGATGATTATGATGAGGAGCGTGGAGAAATTGGCGGCTATGGTGGCAGCTCCAAGAAAGCCCCCATGGAAATCAAGTTCAATATCGTCCAGAAAATCGACCACAAGGGTGAGGTCAACAAGGCCCGGTACCAGCCTCAAAACCCCAATGTAATCGCCACCATGTGTACCGACGGTAGAGTGATGATCTGGGATCGGTCAAAACACCCCAGTCTCCCCACTGGCACGGTAAACCCGCAAATGGAGCTCCTTGGTCACACAAAGGAAGGTTTCGGTCTTAGCTGGAGCCCTCACTCCCAGGGTCACCTCGTAACGGGTAGTGAAGATAAGACTGTGCGGCTTTGGTACAGGCTCTTATGTCATTTTCACATCCACTGTTCTTACGCTGACTGCTCGCCCAGGGATCTGACGACTTATACCAAGGGCAATAAGGCCCTGAAACCCACTCGGACCTTTACACATCACTCCTCCATCGTAAACGATGTTCAGTACCACCCTCTTCATTCTTCCCTCATCGGCACTGTTTCCGATGATATTACCCTCCAGATTCTTGATATCCGACAGGCGGAGACCTCCCGCGCCGCAGCATCTGCGGAAGGTCAGCACCGCGATGCTATCAACGCCATTGCTTTCAATCCTGCGGCGGAAACAGTCCTGGCAACTGGATCGGCTGATAAGTCGATTGGCCTCTGGGATTTGCGTAATTTGAAGACCAAGCTCCATGCTTTGGAATGCCACAGTGACTCGGTCACTTCTATTTCTTGGCATCCGTTCGAGGAAGCTGTGCTGGCCAGTGCCAGCTACGACCGTAAGATCATGTTCTGGGACCTCAGTCGGGCTGGTGAGGAACAAACCCCTGAAGATGCCCAGGATGGTCCGCCGGAACTGTATGTTACTCTATTCCCCTGCTTTGTGTACGGCTTTGACTGATTACCTCTAGTCTCTTCATGCATGGTGGCCACACCAACCGTATCTCCGACTTCAGCTGGAATCTGAATGACCCGTGGGTTCTGTGCTCAGCGGCCGAGGATAATCTGTTGCAGGTGTGGAAGGTGGCGGATGCGATTGTCGGAAAGGATCTGGATGATGTACCGACGGAAGAGCTGGAGCCTTGATTCGTTACCGCATACTGAGCATACTGAGGCTCTCTGCTTTCCTTCTTTTGTGGTCATCTTATACTAGGTTAGTTTCCGCCATGATGAAGATATCATGAAAATTTACAGGCGTTTTGTGCATTTCGTTCCCAACAGCGCTAGTTTCAGCATGGAACAACGTGTTTATTGAAATGAGTTTAAGAATTATGCGCCTTGGGCGGCGTAATTGCTGCCGATAGAGTAGTCAGGCGATGATAAGAGAAGACTCCTGGGGGGTGAAGGGGCTGATGATAAGTCCATTATCGCAACCAGCTACGAATACGAATCTGGGGTTTACAAGGAGCTCCCACAAGATCCCACAGAGTCTCCCGGAATGCGTGACTGGGCGTTCCTTGACGCAGTTTAGTAGCGTCGTTTTTCTCGTCCTTGGGGTGCAGGCACTGTAACAACCGATACCAAGGACCCCACAGCCAGTTGGGAGTACCACCTCCGCCCCATAAATGTAGTTTCCCGGTCTCGGCAGAATCAAGTGCAATGGAAACAAGAATTATACGGGGGATTCATACATCTATACAGTGCCGAGGCTGAAAGGAAAAATGCAGCGATTGCACGGCGCAGCATTGATTCTCAACCCACTACGGAGTACATACCCTGGCTATTGCATACTCACCATGGGTATCCATAGTTATGTGGTGGTGACGATACTGTTTGGACTATTGTATATACTGGGGTAGCGTGAGAAAGAAGCAACAATCTACACTGTGTTGATACGCGTCAGGAGTTGTGGGAGCTCTCCAATCGGACAAACAGTGACTCCCTTATTACAGATTGTCTCTTAGTAATGATACATAAGTCACAGATTCTCATTCCAAGACGGATATACTACATATCTGCACGTGTAGTTGCCACCTGGGAAAAATGCCGGCCTCGTGATGCACTTCATCACCGTAGGCCGAATTCAATTCAAGCCACAAAAGAACTTCCTGGACATTCAAAACCATCATCTCGTCGACTGGATTTGACTGCGGGACACTTTACTACAGCAGAGAAATACATCCTGCAGCGCCAAGGGCTATACCGAAGCTTTGGAAGTGACCAGCCGTGACACCCACCATTGCATTCCCGGCAGAGCAGGTCAGATCGCGATCACCAGAGCATTTAAGGCAGCTAATCTGGGTCCCATAGCTGTAATATTCCTGTGAATTTGTCAATTGAAATCCCCTTCGGAAGCATAATATCTTGGGCAGTCAAGGGACGAAAACTTACGGTACCATAGTGGACCAAGTTGTATGGAATGGTGACATACATGTTCTATGTCACTCAGATCATTAGCTCCCAAATCTTTATCAGCAGGGGAGAGAGGAAAATAAGAAATAATAACATGCCGGAACTCCGTCAGCAACGTTATTTCCCCGCCAGAGTGTTCCATGCTGGGCGTTTCCAAAATCCGCAAAGGCCTGGTTACCGATGGGAAAGGCAGCAAGGGCATTGCTATGGATTTCTTTGTCCGGGAAGTTCTGGGCCAGAGCAATGTAGGACAGGTAGGTGAGTGCACCTCCTAGCGAGTGACCGGTGGACTCTAAGGTGTAGTCGGGATACTTTTCTATAAGGGCAGAAACTTCCTGGATTACTTGGTCGTGCACGGCTCCCCATGGAGTATTGAGCCCAGACATGATTTGCACTCCCGAGGGGAAATTGACTCCTGAAAACTTAGGAGTGACCATTACCGTGTTTATATCATTCAGGATGTCGGTAACTTGAAGTCCAAGCAGTTAGCCTTCTTTCAATAGTCACGGATCATGTAGGTACGAACCGGTGGTAGAGCCGCGCATTACCACTGCAATAGTTTTCCTCTCGGTGGAATAGCCGATAAACCCCTAGGCAAAATATATTAGATCTTTTTCCCTAAGGTCCCCAGGATGAATATAGTTGTACCTGGGTGTCATCAATAATGCTATTGAGTTGCTTAGTGATAGTGATGTCGAATGCTTTGCCAAGACACCCCGTATAAGCAGCAGACGAGAGCTTAGCAGCACGCTGGAGATCCGCAAACGCAGATGGAGCTGGCCAACAGTTAGAACATATATCGAATCTGTAGGAATAGACAAACCAGCAGTGGATCTTTTGTCTGCAGCAGGTACTGCCGCACCCAGGCCAGCAAGGGCCGCAAAAAGTATCAAGCTAGAAAGCATTTTCATGAAGTACAGAGGTAGGAAATGGCTAAAGTGCCGTATCGAGAGTATTCCTAAGGATGGGGAGCTCAGAGTGGATCTCTGCGCCTGGTTTAACATTCAAAAATATTGTTAAGACTGTTGGGTTTGCCGCCTATATATACATGTTTTACAACTTCCCGAGGTTCAAGATGTAGTTAATCACAGGATTCATCACGATAGTCGGTATTGAAATTAGCAGCTAAGCATTGTACAAGATTCCTTGTCCTCCCAGGTCTATGTCTCCTAAAAGCTAATTACATCTACTATCCTCGGCATTTAGGAAAATGTGGCTCAAGTAACCTCGCTTCAAGGAAGTTTGAAGTGTAGGATCTTTATTTCTGAAACCGTACGCCGATATTCAAAGAATTTAATCCGCATAATCTTCGTCCTTCCGCAGGGATACTGCTTATGTTAATTTACGCATATCGTGTTCTGACGCACGTCAGGCACGCTAAGAGAAACAAAATAGGGAGGTTGCTTGGTATGACCTTCTATCGCTGGATTTGCTCCAATGGGACAAATCCGTGAAAGTAATTCAGATTAGAGGAGACGCCGGTGTGATATTCGAAAACCCAAGGGTGAGACTCAAAACAACTTCCACCCTTGGATATATAGTCCACCAAAAACAGGCTGTTTTGTTGTTGTTCGAGCCTTTTAGTCTGTGTAACAGCAGATATTCTGGTGATAAAAAGAATATGTAGTAGCAGCCTTTAAGAAGGACCTTAGGCTGCGATGGCAGCCAGACACAGGTTCGTCGTGATATGTACCTGGGGGAAATGCGGGCTATACTCCTAGGATTCTCCGCACTAAAGCAGCACACTGGAGTAATCTCCGGCGGGGTTGTGTGTCGGTTTCGGTTGCCTCAAAGCAGACGAATACGATCAGGTTTAACTGCCGGTGTACTTCGGCAGTTCTGTAGCCAATCCCCGAGTAACTTGGTAGCAGACAGAGCTGCTTCTTCCATAAAGAGCCCCTGTTGTGTGACTTTTCCATGCTTCTTGCATAGCCCAGATCTTCGGGGCCTAATGTTCGAGTGATTAGTTTGAGCATCATCTTATAATGTGGTCTCTGACGTCCGTGACGAAAATGTATAGTATGAATAGAAGGCAGCAGCAAGTCTCACACGGTCAGGAACTCAAGTTGATATTCAATTTCATAGTAGCGGCTCTTCCTTTGCTCTATCAAGAGCTATCTCCGCAGTTTACCGCTCATAGTCATTTCCTAGGCTGCAGCTGGGTGTTAGTACAACACATAGTTAATCAGGACCTATCGAGAGATGTTACGTCGCTCTTCAAAACTAGGTCGGCAGCTTGTGGACTAAGCTGCCTGCTTCAATGTCTGGGATCGGAGGTGCAATATTTTTTGGTTGGTTAGTTACGAGTGAAATATGAAATGCAGTGCAAGAACAGAAAGGTAAAAGAAATAAATTAAATTTTAAATTTAATTAAAAAGGTAATTCCGATGCGGGGAATCGAACCCCGAGCTGCTGTGTGAGAGACAGCGATGTTAGCCATTACACCACATCGGATGTTCTTATTGAGGAGCTGTTTAATTTTTGACAATATAAGCCAATTACAAGTTACTATGACTAGCCCTAATTTAATCTCTCATCGGCAGCAGTCTATCTATTCAATCCTCCCACTAATAACAATTGGCCTGCTAAAACGAAGTATCCTACTTACTAACTCATGTAGCCTTCTTCCAATAACATATTTTCTTCTGATTTTTACATCCGTTGGTTCTACTTTGGGCTTTATCTCCTTGCAACTATCAAGAACATTCAACACACTATTGTCCTTCTGGTGTAATAGATCACCGTTGGATAGTACGGACGTTCTATAGAGGGAGCATCCGCTTTTTCAAGCTGGTCGAGACTTTGAGAAAAGGTTAGATATATCCTCCAAATATAGAGCTACGCCGTGCTCGAACTTTCGGTATCGCGATGCGACTGTACCCACCATGCCTGAAATCTCGACGTTGTGTGGAGCTGCTCATGCATGAGATAGAACTACGTCTTTGTGGCTTCGGTCATTGCTGTCGTGAAGTGAACTATCTGGCCGTTTTCATTGTTTTCGTTCTGTATTGATATACCCATTTTTGGTTAACATACGATGGGCACGGATATTAGCAGTGTCAGGCTTTGAAAATGAATTACTCTTATACCATGCATTTCCAACATTGGACAATATATCCAGATGAGCGGCGTATATATGTTCGAGTGGGTGAGTATTGTTTAACGCTTTCGTAATTTTCGTTCTTTTCGTTATGGGGCTCATGAAGATCGAGCCTACGCAACGTAGCACAGGCATGTACATGTCTAGGAAACAATTGGCTTCGCTCCAGACGTGTGGAATAGGAGGACCCCAATCTGCGGGATTGTTGGCCCACGGCTGCAACGTCGCATTTGTCTCATGCGATCCGTACGAAGAGGTTAAAACCCAGCATGCGAATATATATATTGTCTGGACTAACCAGAGGGTAGGTATGGACCATGAAGAATTACGTAAACCATAATTACATGAGAGACAGCACGAAGCGTATATCATAACACCTAGGATCATTGGAAAACCCTGCAAAGCAGTGTATTATTTAGTAACTGGTATATCAGGTACGGCATACATGGATGCTGTCCGCTTGATTTACGTTCAATTAAGGCTATTCATATAGTCAAAATTTGGAGCGTTTTTCACCAAGTATCCGATGTGGTGTAATGGCTAACATCGCTGTCTCTCACACAGCAGCTCGGGGTTCGATTCCCCGCATCGGAATCGTCTTTTTTTTCTGATTACTCTTTTTTATTCCCGTAGAACGTACGTATTTTCCTATACTATCATGATAACTACCTTTATGTAGCTGTATTCAAAGCAGAACCCGCACGGTCTATGAAGACATCCATTGCCATGCTATACAATACAAGCGACCCAACGCCCAACACCGTCTCTGCGTCTTAACAAACTCAAGGGGGTAATCTTAAAACCAACATAGATCCTCCATCCACCAAGCGGATGACGGTCGAGAACAAAACCAGACAAGCAGGATTAAAAATACACCCTACGTAGACCGTTTAATGCCCTCCTCAACCTCTTCCAACAGCGCGCCCAACTCCTTCCCACCATCGCTAGCCTTCCCTTCAATATCCAGCCCCTTCTCCAGCAGCGTCTTTGCCTCCTCCCAGCGACCCATCTCGGCCAGGCACTTTCCGGCGCGCCACCACGCCTTGACATTCCCCATGGGCTTGCTCTCCACGGCACACTTCGCATCGAGCATGCCCTCGGGCCACGCCTGCTGCGCCATGTACGCCTGCGCGCGGTTGGCATACAGACCGGCCAGCTCTTCGCGGGTGAGCGTGACCGGCTCCCAGCCGGGGCGGCCGAACGCCATGTCGATGGCGTAGGTGTACAGACGAACGGCCTCGGCGTGGTTGTTCTTGCGGTAGGCGGTGTTGGCGGAGTCGCGAAGCTTGGTGATCTGGGCGCTGCGCTTGGGGTTGATGGGGAGCGGCGGCGGGGGGATGTTGGGAGGATCGAGGCTGATGAGGGCGCGATGCAGCTGGTTCAGTTCTTGGAGTTCGGCGGTGATGGCGGCGTGTTGCGTGGTGGATTGGGAGGACGGGTCGAGCGAGATGGCTTTGCTGGTTGGGTCGAGGTGGAGGGCATATTGGTTGAAGAGATCGACGCTGCTGGCCATTTTGAGGTAATCTGACGAACGGAGTCGTCTGTTTGTTCCGGTGGGTGGTTGGGTTGTTGTCTGGCTTGTTCGCGAGTTTGGACTGGAGATTGTTAGAGGGACTCAGAATGAGAGGTTGGGGGGCTCACATTTATGTCGCCTTTCTGACTCTGTTATTGTCCCCAAATTGGATTGACGATGGAGTTACACAGCGTAGTGTATGTAGCAGGGAGGAGACGGAGTTGTATGCAATGCGGAGGAAGCCCAGACCGCAAGCTGTCCTGAAGAGGCGAAGGCGGTGGCAGAACGCATGAGACATCCGGTTCCTTACATCCACTACTGTTTAGTCGGTTAAAACAGCTTTCAATAGACTATTACCTTGCTAATACTTAACTATTATTAGATAATTCGTGATTAAATTGTTCATAGCGACTGCTTTACTCCGAAATATTAAATTAGGAATGTCGTGAAACGCCAGTAAGTTGCCAACGACGGTATTGAAGTATACCAATCTAGGGCCTAAGAAAAGGCACAGGGCAGGAAAGCAAGATACCCCAGAAATCCACATTCTGCTCCCACCTCTAGCTTTGCCACGCCTCTCACACGACTGGTTTACTCATTCTCCCACCTGAAAATATTAAGTTGCTTACGTCTTGTTAAATGAAACATCTTACAATGCCACAGTGGTGGAGCGAATGGCCGAATAGTGGGAGTCAACAATATTCTCTAGCACCATCCAGTGTAGGGATATGCTACCAAAACACTACGAAACCGATATAATAAACGAAAAGCTCGCTATTTTCATAACGAACACGTCTCAGTACAATTCACATAGTCTAAATGATGTCAGAAGCCGCCAAATCAATCAACCGATAATCCATCCATGGAGTATCCCAAGAGAAGCGCGAAGAAATTTCGTCAAAATCATCAGGCAAGGTATGTCCCGTAGGACCAAACAAAGATAGCGTACAGTCGTTGCCCCAGTAAGGAAGTAACAATCACATGCAGATTTGAGTATCACAGTTTTAAGAAAGACAGCACGGGATGCGCCGCAACACCGCTCCATGATCATCGAAGATACACATTCATTGTGCAGACAAGCCGCGATCGCCCTATGAGCGTCCGTAGCCGCTGACGCTCGATCCCCACTCGGATGGCGGCGCGTAGTGTTGTCCATGCGCCCCGCCATAGCTCGTCGTCGACCCATTATAGCTGGTGTTGTAGTCATGCATGACACCGCCGCTGCTGGAGGCGGTTGGATCGTAGGCGCCGTGGAGCGCGGTGCGACTGTTGGGGTTGCCCATGTCGTCCGCCTCGCTCTGGTGCAGAAGGGCATAGTCCTCGTCGCGATCGTGGGCAGCCGAGCCCATTCCCGCGCGTCCGGATCGAAAGTCGTCCTCTTCCTCATCGAAGTCGTGGGCGGGATTCGAGGAAAAGGCGGCTTTGCTTTGTGCGGCGAAGGTCGGGTCAGATCCAACGTCGGGAAGGGTACCGGTGCGACGAAAGTGCATGACGTTGCGGATGGACATCCAGGAAGTCAATGCGAAGAGCAAGCTGCGAGGGAGAGAAGATCCGTGTTAGTGAGGATTGCTTTTCGGCAGTGTAGAAGCGGGGAGACATACAAGATAACGACTCCGATGATCACGGTGGCTGTGCTGATGTTGCACTTCGCGGCGCTACCGTACTTCCATGCGTCACATCCACCCTTGTTGCTATCCTTGTCCTTGTTGTCCTTGTTCTTGTCTTGGTCCTTATCATCGTCGGATTTTCCCTCAGCCTTTCCTTGGGCCACATAGCTGGCGACACAAACCCACGCTGTGAACCAAAGAACAGCATACAGGCAGTCCACCGTTGCGAAAGCGTAAACGTTGCCAAATCGACGGGCACGGGGCCAAATAGGCACAGCGACAAGATAGATGAGACCGGGGATACTGAACCAGCACTGGACAAGGAGGATTAATAAGACATATTCTCTGACCTTCCGCGGAAGTTGAACTCACCAAAGCCCAGTACCAGGCTGATCGCCCGTCAATACCGTCGCCTTTCGTGAAGACGGCAATGGTCAAAGCCCAAGCCAAGAAAATGATAAATGCCTGAATTCCATGAATAATATTCTTCGTCCTTCCGGGGTTGAACGACGGTCTGGAGAGCTTCATGATGGCGGAGTTTTCGGTAGAGGAGGGGGTTTGAAAGTTGGGACGAAAAGCGCTTCCTATCGGGGAAGCGCGGAAGAAAGAAGTGCTGCTAGATGATGACGAATCTTTGAGCTAAATTTCCAGAATCTCAACGTCTGAGGCGAAAAGGAAAAAGATATCGGGGGATCGTGAGCGGCGTCAGACAAAGAGGAATGCGATTGTTTATGGGACGGCTGAGGAGGAGCAGCGGCGAGGTGAACGGGGCAACCGATCGATGCCGCGCGGACACTAAGCCGAATGGGCGGGGAGGCGGAAGTATGGGAGGCTTTGAGGTTCCGTCACCCTGTGAATCTGGGAAGACGGGAATAGATGTTATGGTGTAGGTAGAATCGGCGGAGAGAGAAGGAAAAGGAGGAGAATGGGATGAACTGCCCATAATAAAGATCAGAAAATCGCGAGAATACCTCGTGGACGATCCTCATTCCTGACGGGAGATTACCGCTATGTAATTTATTGATACCAATTCCAGTTTAGCGTAACCAAAGAACGCCAGGGAAAAATACCACATTCCGTACGCAGAGCGTTTCAGATCTCACAGAACCCTAATCCATTCTATGCAAACAATCTAATTGTATGGAAGGGGTCTAATCAACGGTACATAATAAATTCTTCAAAGGGATCTGAAAGAAATAGAAAGATTCTAAGGCAAATAGGTACTCGTACTCCATCATTACAAGTCCTGAGGCTGTGCACAGGCAATGTCATTTTTCCGCCAAGACCGTGAACAGAATGGGCCTTCACAGCCTGCCTGCATGAACTCCATATTGTACGAAAATATATAGGCAACAGGATTTGGATCCCACATCGGGTACAAGAAATGACCGCCCCTTATGCCGTACATTCTAGAAGAGCACTATATCTGGTCCGAGGTGACGTTGCCAGGTACGTCTGATTAAGTACCAAATGCCCCACCATCAACACGCCACAGAACATTATAAACCGGCTCTATACACCATTTGCCAGAACTTCGCAGTAGATAAGGCACGATCACAGCTCTGACTTGTATGGTCGTCGGTCTCAGAGCAAGCTGTTGTGAGAACTTATGTACTCCTTATGCGTTGTTCTCCTGGTAACGGTGCTATTCATGGCAACACGGCACGCCACGGTGGACTAGCAGCTTGGCCGTGCTCCACTGTCGTCGTCGATCTCCGGAGAGATATGTAATTACTCCGTACTCCTGTGGCTCATTCTCATAAGCTTTCTATTTGGGTCAGACGTATTCAGCCTTGTCGCTAGCCGCAAAACTGTATGTCGCAAGTTAACCAATACGCATTCGTCGGTTCATTTTGTCCTAGCGACATGGCCTTCTCTAAGGCCTGTCCGGCAGATAAATGCTCATCGCTGCTAAATTCGAAACAGAGAGATCCTTTTCTTTTTATACTTCACCTGTACTCCTTGATTCCATCCAGTATGTGTACTGCATCCTCCCAAGGCTGATAGATATGCGTATGCCACCACCATGGAAGCGGATCAAAGCTCGAAAAACGCCAGTCCTTCCAGACACACAGCAGATCGCTTAACCCATCAATTATCTTATCAAGTTTCTGTAAAATCGGATATAACACGGGAAGAACTCGTCGGATGCCACTCTGCCTGACCGCTTGGTATAAGCTGTATTTCCGCTGTGTGGTTGACACGATATTTGTCGGTTGCAGGTTGCTCTCATGACACATACTGGTTGCACCGTTGACCTGCGGCGCCAGTACCGCTAGATACCCACGGACTAAAGTATGCGCGGGAGTCATTTGAAGCAGATTTCCTGTCGCATGCGCGCCAAGTGTACATCCAGAGACATGTATCACATATCGCACGGAATTTGCATCAAACTCCTCATCTACCATGAGTTGAACGTTCAGATGCCCTGTCATCTGGGTTCCTCCTTTGGAGGCAAACCGGCCCATGAGCTTATAGATTGCAGTTGCGAGTCCCTCATCCAGACGTGAGCGTTTCGATGGAGAATGACCCCCGACTGCGAAAACTTGGAGGGCCTGAACCTGTCCGCAGACAACCAATAGCTCCGCCGAGAACTCCCCCAGCCGGGTCTGCTGCTGCATAATCCATGGGCTATCCCTCGAAATCTGGATCTCGCTGACTTCGGAGTAGGTCTGGCTGAGCGTTCGCTTGGGCAAGACAAGAGCATTGTTGTCATGCATCGCTGCGCATGGTCTGCGCATACGGTAGACCTTCGTTGGCGACCGATGGAGGATCTTGTGGATGGTATCTCGCGACTGAACGTGATGGTTCTCTACAACTGGGAGATCCTTCTCCAGCAGATACTGGACAAACGAGCTCTGTCGCTCGAGTCGGTTCGTCAGTTGCGTTCCAAGAGTGACACAGACGCAACTGGTTCGGCTCTCGATTTCCTCTCTGGCTATTGCATCGTCTGTTGCTTGAGGAGTTGGAGAGCATGGAATCCAAACATCAACTTTCTCCCTCTGGACGATATCCAGCAACCATGCGGTATAGTGCATGCTCGATACGTCGTAGAACGCGACTAGTGCTTTAGAAAATCTTTCCCCAGAGGGGATGAATTTGCGCTCAGATATGTCGGCACCCACAACGCGATGGCCTCGGGAATACAATTTTCGAGAAATGGCCAGCCCGTGCGGAGTGTTTACCCCCGTGACCAGGACGGTTTTGGGGTAGAAGTGGACATTACTGATGGTCATTTGTCGGTGTTGGAGCGGGCTGGTATAGGACACGCTGACCGAGACATGTCTCCAGATGTACAGCGTGACAAGAATTGCATTGCTCAACGGGAGGAGGAAGGTAGAGAGGGTGATGCGCAGGAGCCGGGATATCATTAGGACGGGAAGATGATGTTGGAGTAAATGCAGCGGTCTTGAGCCGAAGGCTCGTCTCACTGTCGACATGAACATTTATCCTAGTCATGTAACTGTTTATAAGGTATGATTTGGCCCGTGACGGGGTGTTTGACCCCTCCGCTTCGGAATGTGTGCTGCAAGGTGGACGGACCACCACGTCAGTCATGCATTAATCCGGTGGCTGGAAGTGAGTGATTTTGTGCCTGATTGGGTACTGATTTGAGGTGAGGTCAAGATAATTCGAGGGTTTTTATTCTTCCACCGATTATCATGTAATTACTTGTGAGACTGCTTTTATCGTCCCATCGGATCGGACGAACTCTGGTGATCACCATGTCTTAGGGCCGATCATTCCGTATGAAGATCCGGACAACCAAAAAATATCTAGAACATTAAATGTACGAATTGGATGGGATTAATATGTCGTTGAGATGGAAAAAAAAATACATGCAATTCATTTTTATATTATATTATATTATATTATTCATTTTTATTTTTCTTTTATTTTTTTGAACATTATATATTAGCCGTCAGGTCATAAAAAATTATTTGTCAAATCTATTGTCTCGTCTGAAAAACACAAAGAAGGATATACCTTACCAACTACTCCGTACCTCTCCTGCTATAAGCGATTTCGAAAGAATTAAGCAAAAATACTTGCATCGTTCCTGAATTACATTGTATACCAAATTTTTGCGAGGCCGTTATAATTTTCACAGGCCCCTTTGCTCTATTTTGTTGCATCATGATTCATAACCCACATCGAGCGGTTCCAGACCCAGTAATAGCACACAGCTACCCCATTGACTAGCATTCAATAGACTACTGCTTCTCCAGTTGCATCGGTTTCGCACTCCACCCAAACCATACCACCGTGATACCCCCTTTTATGGCCATCGCCAACCACAACCCGCCCGCTAGGCCCGTCTCCTTGGCCATGCCCCCTGCAGCCATAGCCCCGAAGAAATGCGCAACAAGCGCCCCAATCCGCCGATTGCGCTTAGGATTTGCACTCCACGGCCGCTGATACAACTGCTTATCAAGCAGCAGATCACAAACCAGCGCCGTAAGCACAACGGTTGGGATCTCTGAGAAGGCCAGGAACCGGGACGCGACGAGCTGCCCTGCCGCCTGGAAAGCGATCATTGAGATAGCGAGAACCTGCAACCAGTCAATCGGTTCTTGCTGACCAGAACGGGGGCTGACGGCCTCTTGCTGAACGAGGAGTGCAGCTGCTAGTAGGAGGCAAGTCTGGAGGGTAAATGAAAAGATGAGGGTGAGGCGGCGGAGGGGTCCCAGGAGGCGGGAACATGAGATGAAGATTACTAGTCCCACAAGGAAGACGACGACAGCAATTAGGGCTTTGGCCCAGAGCATGTCGGATCCTTCGGGTTTGCCGGAGACACCGATGGCGATGAATATTGTGTTTCCTATTTACTCAGGAGATCTGTATTAATGTGGATTATTCAAGAAGAGAGGCAGGTTGAGAAGGGAATGTGGATTTACCAGTGTGCATGTTGGAAAAGCTCCCCCAGGAGTTGAAGGAGAGACCGTCTATCAGGCCGCTGGTGAAGCAGCAGGCAATGAGGATAAGGTCGGTCCATTTATTGTTGATGTCGGTCAAGAGATACTGTTTCAGGGTTGGCCGATGAGCCTGGTCTTGGGAGTAGAATTGCTTTTCTTCGTCTGCGGGTGGAGGTGTCGCTGCACCATGGTAGGGAGTCCACGACTCAAAGTTGGGCATTTTTTCCATTTCTTGGAGAGAAAGTTGGGGGATGCATGACAATGACATCCGCCTGGAAGCAGACTTATATCAGAGACGAACGGTGATATTGGTGAGATATCCATCATAATGCCCACCACAACTCTCTGGTCCACACACATTTCTTGTCGTAGCACACCATATCTGCATGGTAAAATGCATGCATCGAGGTCCTCACACCTTATTCAGTAAGATCAACAACGTTTCTTGCAGACTGAGGGTACGTTACAAGCACGTGCTGAGTACACTCATCATCATCCCAGGTTAAAAGTGAATGATTGTCAGGGATGGCCGTTTTGGACTAATTCTAGGCAGGGGTTCCGCAGGACAGAAGAGATGACGATAACAACTCCCTTTGCCCATACTGTCTCTTATCGAAGACGACAAACCAGGATCGTCGCTTTACTATGTTGATGACTCTACTCATCATATGGGTTCCTGCACGCTTTGGAACACATAAGACCTCATAAACATTACATAGTTCTGAAAGTGATCGACAGGATGCCCACAGAGCCTCTTGGCATACACTATAACTACCTCAGAAACCTTCTTCACGGGTGATCAGCATGGCTGTGCTGCGTATTATCAACACCGAATCTGAAACAAGAAGCGGACGACGACTAGCCGAATAGGACCCCATAGCCAATCGATATCGTACGGAGTAGGAAAGAATTCGGCCAATTCCGCCCGTGTTTCTAATGGATCGGCGGAGGAGATTGGTGCTCGTGGCTGCTGATAAATGGCGATTTGTGGACGCCACTGCCAATCCTGTGGATGCGGTGATGTACATGGTCTCCACATTTGGGTATTTTTTTCAGGGAGGGATACGTACTACTCAGCACAGTAGTACTACCTCAGTAGCACGTAGTCTGCCACAGTTCCAACCCATTGACGATAGTTCTCTACAATCAGTAGTAACGCGGCTGGTTGAATGGAAGGCTCGTGGTAGCTGTTATCGAAGCTATGCTCTGATATAGTGATGGTCATGGAGGTACGGTTAGATACAGATAAACCGGGCAGGGCTCCCTTACAAAATAGTATTATATACAACAGACCAATAACATATACAGGTTTTGCATCGTTGCAACCTTCATGTGCCTTGCTCCACAAAAGATACGCCTTATTTTTGTAATTGGTGTTCACATCAGGACACTTTTAGTCTGTACATGCTGTCCCTAGGTGTTATGAAATTTGTGCAAGACAAAACACCACAGGCACATAGTTGGTAGACGTTCACTTTTTTGCTGGAACGCTTCTCATGCCAAAGGCATAAATAGACCACCCAACTGCAACCCCCCTGGTGCCCTCCCCCACCCCCGAAACAGGTCAAGCTAGTGTAGCTATTGAGAGACCGTATCCAATGGATTCCAATTGGCGTTCTTACGAAGGGTAACGTGATAAATGTAACAGAACTATAGTATTAAAATAGGTAAAACCTGATTGCGAGCACAGGGCCGCGCGGTTTTAGAGGTAAGGGATACGCAATAGCACCGGCCCAGTCTATCAGCCACACCCAACTATCCTAGTCTAGAATAAGATTCCGAGGACTAATATCCTGATGAGTAAGAATAAGCTCCCTAAATTTAGAGGCTAGAATATCTAGTACCGCGTATCTATAAGTTCTACAGATCTCTAGCTTATAATTAAATTAGCCTTTAAGCTCAGGTACGTTCACAGAAGGATCGGCTCTATAATAGGTAAAAATCGACCGCGACACGGAACACTGTATATTAGTCCTCAATCTAGTAGCTAGACGAACTGCATCTTAAGTATTATCTAAGAAGTTTATATTAACTATAACGCCTATCTTTCGCTTATCGCTTAGATCTCCCCAATAACTATAAAGTAATTAACCGTTAAGAAAATCTATCACCATACATCTCATAGTAGTCACGTATTTAGTGTTATCAATATATTGGAAAGAGTGGTAGACTCATAGGGCCCGGATACCAGACACTAATATAGCGATCTTGAGGACCCCCGCCTTACAAGGAAGTATATTACCGCCGCCTTTCAAGACGAGACCTTTTTATAATCGCGCAACCGTTATATGGCTGAGACAGTAAAGGACTGGGACAGGTTCAAATAGGGCAGAGACGGATTCATCTTTTTATCATCCAACGGAAACACTGTTCGGGGCTCTACACACTGGCTGTACAGGTTATTAGCACGAGAATCACCGACATATAGGTAAGATATTCGTACGTCGTTAAATGGGCGTAGAATTTCATCCACCTGTCATGTTATTCTTGAGACTAGCCATTACACATTAAGGCGGATGGAAAATAAAACCGTTGTGAAGGGTAAACGTGGGGGTTAGGCCGGCATCGTTAGGCGCAGAGACCTGCATGAGTCATCTATCACTTTGGTTGAAGCCAACCCTCCACTTCCGGAACTGCAACATACGGGTAGATATAGCGACAAGCCGAGGGTTGTCAAGAACTAAGAATAGAACGAGAGAAGAATAAAGCCTCACAGATCGATTCTCGGAGATAGGAGCCCTAGACCAAAACGGCAATCAGCACCGAATACCGCTATGAACCAATCTACTCCGCAGGATATGACGTGAGGGACCATCCAGATGGTTCTTGCAGGTGGATAACATGTCTCTTATTGCGAATCGGCGTTAACTGTTCTTCCCCGGACGGAATAAATACCGCCATTGCTTTATAAATCCGGTCCATCCTCTGTAGATACCTCCCTGTTCGTCTACCGCCAAACTTACCTCGCGAATACACAAGCGAACACTACTGCCATGATGTCAGCCCCTGTAGACCCCAGGACTGGTCTCTCAGTAGGTAAATCTCATGCCTTTGCTTCGTATCATTAACTAAAAGGCAACAGCGCGAAGAAGGCCGTGAACTCAAGCTGCTTCGTTGGATCTACGAGCACCCCGAGCGAGATGCAGCCGAGGGAAACCCGCAAAAGGTGCTGGACCTGATCCACGAGTTTGGGAAGACGTATCACTTGATGATTGTCGGCCATGACAAAGGCCAGCACATTACAGACCTAATTGCCGAACGGAAGCCGCAAGTCATGATCGAACTCGGCTGCTACGTGGGCTACTCGGCCATCTTATTCGGCGACGCCGTGCGTCGCGCCGGCGGGACACGCTACTACAGCCTGGAGAAGAACCCGGAGTTTGCGGCCATCGCCAACATGCTGGTCGAACTAGCTGGACTGCGGGACTTTGTGCGGATTCTGGTGGGTCGCAGCGACGGCTCGCTGCACAAATTGTACGAGCGCGGCACAGTGACGCAAGTGGAGCTCTTGTTCATTGATCACTACAAGCCGGCGTATACAGCCGACCTGATGCTGTGCGAGGAGCTGGGCATGATCGTGCCGAATGTGTCGGTGGTTGTTGCGGACAATGTCCTGTACCCCGGCAATCCGCCGTATCTGGAGTACGTGCGGAGCTCGGTGGAGAAGAAGCGGGAAGCGGCGAAGGCTGGACCGGTGCGCAGCTACAACAAGGACGGGATTCCACAGCGGACGGTGAATACTTACCATACGCCGGAAGAGTCGAAGCCGTTGTTTGAAGTGATCGGGAACCCGAATCTGCAATATGAGAGCCGGATGATCCAGCCGGAGGGGCACCGAGTGAGTCACCCGTGGGGATGATGGAGTCATCAGGATGAGCTGACATGGTTAGGATGCGATTGAAGTGACGAGGTGTGTGGGGGTCGCCGAGTAGAAATTTATACATCGTACGTACTCGGTCGATAGAAGGGAGCCGAAGATATTATGGAAAGTGAATAGCAGAGTACGGGCGGAGCAGAGGTTTCCGTGGCGTCATTGTCGGTCGGCAACGGCATGCAGTCGGCTTTTGCCCCGCCCGACCCAACGGATTCCGTCGCGAGGACCTTCCCCCGCATGGGCGTTTTTCCCAGTATATATGGCTAGAGTCCCCAATTGAATCCTTCTCTTTTCCTCCATCCACCTATACTCTCTACAACTCTCTTAGTGTCACCTATCGCTCAGTATCTACAATGGCCTCCAAGTCTTGGAATGTCGGCGTTGTGGGCTACGGCTTCAGTGCCAAAATCTTCCATCTCCCTTTTGTCGCCGAAGTCCCGCAGCTGAAGCTCTACGCGGTGGTCCAGCGCACTCCGAAGCCCGAGGACGATGCTGAGAAGGACCACCCCGGTGTCAAGTCCTACCGGACCACCGAGGACATGGTCCAGGATTCCGACGTCGATGTCGTCATTATCACCACCGCCCCCGATTCTCACTACGCCCTGGCCAAGCTGGCATTGGAGAACGGAAAGCACGGTTCGTCTAGTGCCCGCACAAGAGACCGCATATATAGATGCTGACCGTCGGAACCCTAGTCGTTTGCGAGAAGCCGTTCACCCCCACCTCCAAGGAAGCCGATGAGCTAGTCGCGCTCGCCGAGAAGCAGAAGAAGCTGCTGGCTGTCTTCCAAAGTATGTCGCATGCAACCGCACACTTCATATAGGCAAATCAAGGTTCTGACTTCCTGCAGACCGTCGCTGGGACGCTGACTTCGTCACCCTCTCGAAGTTGGTCAAGAACGGCTCGCTGGGCCGCGTCGTCGAATTCGAAACCCACTTTGACCGCCACCGGCCGCAGGAGCCCGCCCCGGATGCCTCCAAGTGGAAAAACAAGGTGATCCCCGGTGGAAGCGCCATTTACGACCTAGGCACCCACTTGTTGGACCAGGCCGTGCACCTCCTCGGCAAGCCGGACCGTGTCACGGGATTCGTGGGCTCGCAGCGGGCCGTGAACACCTCCGGTTTCGAAGACTCCTTCACCGTGCTGCTGCACTATAGCAACGGCCTCCTTGTGACCGCAAAGGCGGGTGTGGTCAGCCCTGAAGAAGAGCAGCTCCGCTTCTGGGTGCGCGGCGAGAACGGTAGCTATAAGAAGTTCCACCTCGACTGCCAGGAGGATCAGCTCAAGGCGGGAATGAGACCCTCAGACAATGGATATGGTCGCGAGCCGAGTGAGCGGTATGGCTTCCTCACGACAATCCAGAACGGCAAGCCCGTCAAGGAGGTCTACCCGACGGTGGAACCACCCACCTACACCGAGTACTACCGCAAGCTGGCGCGCGCGCTTGGGGGTGAGGGAAACCTCCCGGCCAGCGGTGCTGAGGCTCGGGATGTGATCCGGCTGATTGAACTGGCCAAGGAGAGCTCCCGTCTGGGTCAGACTCTGCAGGCGTAGGCATGGTTGTTCGATATGTGGAATGATATTATGATGTTTATTTTGTTGTTTAAAATGGGATAGTGAAATTTGAAATAATAAAGTCATCTTATAGAAGCAATGGATAGTGATGCACAGGGCGGGTGATGACGATGTATCTGATTCGCTAGTCAGCCACGTCTATATATGTATCACCTGGCATACTCGCATAGTCACGGACATCGAACCGAGGATTTCTATCCCGATTTCTACCCCGCACCCGGTTACTAATGAATGCTCAATTCATACGCTGTACATGGCTGATCTAGGATATCTCTGGTCTTGCATTTCAGGATGGTGCCTGGATCTGCAGAGTACGTTGCAGGACACATACTCCGATCTGTGCAGATGTTTGCATCATGTACGTCCCCTCTGTGCGGGAAACAACAACAACCACCAACCTCACCACCACCAACCTCCTCCCCCGAGTCCTCTTCCCCTCACCAACTATTGCCCTCACTAGTCAGCCGATGCTTTTTCACCCCGTTTGGATCTCGTTGAATCCCCTGCCCCGGATTGATCGGCGCGGAAATGGCTGACGTAACCACCACCGCTGACTAAGACAGGGAAAAACAGCGCCGAACCGGGCGACTAACCGGAAATGGTATTTCTCTTACTTAACTCAAACCGCTGTGAATGGAAGACCCGAGAAAGCTGCTGGTCATGTCGTTATTTCGCTGTTCTCTCGGTCTTCCCAGGCTTCATAGAGACCGCCGTCTGCAGCCCTCCGCGGAGATGTCGTCCATGATGGTGAAAGTCGCCCGGAAATTTTAGCTGATCTTTGCGCTGTGTATGAAGTTATGCCGAAGTGGAACTATTAAAGGCCCCAGGGGCCCTCCTGACATTCGTAATGATGCAATCAGTGTAATAAGTCCCCCCCAGAGAGCACGGATCCCCCCTTGTTTGTCCTTTCTTTATGAGCGCTTCGTGTTCCTTCCTTCCATCACACGTACTCCATCCCCTCTTTTGCTTGTTGTTGTGCGTCGTACTGCACTGGCCATTGTACATGTAACCTCGGTAGGTGGATGTTCAGCCTGGACAAGAAGCAGCCACTGATCTGACGGAATGACAGATATAACCCTCCCGGGAAGTTAATCGTATATCCAATCCGCGCCCATACTCTCAGCCATAGACGCAAGGGTTTCTACCCGTCCGGCGAGAGCATACGACGTAGGCATCGATGGAATCTCAGCGCCTGCCCAAGCACCATAAGCAGGAAACGTGCCTGGCCAAGTTCCGAGATCCGTCTCGTTGGCATGTAGACATCGATACCTTCCTCAACCGGTACATTCCGACACCGCCGTGGCGAAACCTCCCTCGTCCCGTCTCCCACTTCTTGGGCTATCGGGGCGGACATCATCCGCAAGCTATCGGCAATCTCCTGATAGCATTCTGGTCCTTGATAGGGGCCTTCTGTGGCGTGCTGGTGGTGGCCGAGGTGTGCATGCATGTGCCCTCCTTTCAGAGCCACCATGCACCGATCATCGTGGGTAGTTTTGTAAGTACCACCTGTCCGGTCGAACTAGTAAACCGTCCGTTCTGACCGTGATGTTCAGGGCGCAGCAGCCGTGCTGGAATTTTGCGCCATCGAATCGCCTTTCTCACAGCCACGCAACGCCGTTCTCAGCCAGCTGATTGCGAGCGTGATTGGCGTGGGCATCGGGAAGCTCTTCGCCCTCAATCCTCATGCCCATGCTCTGCCGCAGGTTGGGGGCGCCCTGTCGTGCGGCTTGACCATCGCCGTGATGGTGTTGACAAACACTGTGCACCCGCCGGCCGGGGCCACGTCGCTTCTGGCGGTCACCGATTTGTATGAGGTGGGCTGGTACCTGGTCCCGATTATGTTGCTGGGATGCGTCCTCATGCAAGCGGTGGCACTGGTGATCAATAACATTCAACGACGGTTTCCAGTGTACTGGTGGACGCCTGTGCTGCTGTCTCATCCAGCACCCGAGGACGTGGAAAAGGGACATGAGAAGGAAGGAAGTTGTGTGCCGACAGCGTCGGAAGACGATGGATACTCGAGGACCTCGGTGCGCATCATCATCGAGGAGGGAAAGGTGATCATGCCGGATAACGTGTGGATCACGGCGGATGAGATGGAGTGCCTGGAGCGGATCAGCGAGCGTATATAATATGAATGATACCAAGATTATGATAAAATGACCTAGTTGAGGAGCCGCATGTCGATAGCTATTGTTATTCTTTCGGTGTACATTTGTGCCTGGATACCAAGGCATATACACGTGATGGATGCCCAATCGGGCTAGGGCGCCACGTCCCGTGCGGTGACGTCTGTGGCCCAATCAGCGTGCAGCAGAATCAGCCCCACGGAAGGAATTTTTACATTTTGTTTCTTTCGCTCTCAGTCTTCTTCTTTTCTTCTTCTCCCATCTTCCCTCTAGTCAATCGATCTCATCGTCCCTCAGAGATCGCCTTGTCCCATCACAGGAAGCGTCCTGGTTGACCTTCTTCCCGTTTTGTTGTTTTCTTCTCGACCGTGGGATTACCATTCCGAGTCCTCTCTATCGATAAGGGCTTTTCCACCAGGAATCTTCCCTCCCCACTCACCAAGTCGCCCCCTCCCACCCCGCTATTATTGATCCACCGCCCTCTGTCGAAGTCTCTTTTTTTCCTTTTCATCTCATCTCGTCTTTACGCCGGGCTTCCCACCTCCTCCCTGCCCTTAACCACACCTCCTCCCGTCCTTGCCTCATCCCCTCCATCTTACACCTCCTGATCCGACAATATGGTGTCTGCTTCCAAGGCTGCTCGTCTGGCGAAGCGTGCCGCTGACGGTGACGCGAAGAAGAAGGCTGGCAAGGGAAAGGGCGATGAGACCCCTGTTGAGGACCAGCCCGCCACCACCAGTGAGAAGATGAAGGAGGTTGAGAAGCTTACGGCACAGATGGACAAGCACGGTCTCTCCGATCGTGTCACTACCGGCGTCCTCTCCTCCATGGCTGCCTCTCGCGACGTCAAGATCACCTCCGCCTCTCTGGTGTTCCACGGTAAGGTCTTGATCACCGACTCCACCCTCGAACTGAACTTCGGCCGTCGTTATGGTCTCCTGGGTGAGAACGGTTGTGGAAAGTCCACCCTTCTCAAGTCCATCGCCTCCCGCGAGTTCCCCATCCCCGAACACGTCGATATCTACCTGCTCAACGAGGGTGCTCCCCCAAGTGATCTCGGTGCCCTGGAGTGGGTTGTAACCGAGGCTCAGAAGCAGCTGGACCGCATGGAGAAGGAGGCTGAGGAAATCCTCGAACGCGAGGGCCCCGACAGCCCCATCCTCGAGGATCTGTACGACGTAAGTATTCCGTGGTCAAGCTGGATGCCTTGAACGACGGCGTGCTAATCTTTATAACCAGCGTATGGACAAGATGGACCCGTCCACTTTCCACACCCGTGCCTCTCTTATCCTGACGGGTCTCGGCTTCAACAAGCAGACGATTCACAAGAAGACCAAGGATATGTCCGGTGGCTGGCGTATGCGTGTCGCCCTGGGTAAGGCTCTGTTCGTCAAGCCTTCTCTGCTGCTGCTGGACGACCCCACCGCTCACTTGGATCTCGAGGCGTGTGTGTGGTTGGAAGAATACCTGAAGAAGTGGGACCGCACCCTCGTCTTGGTTTCTCACTCCATGGACTTCTTGAACGGTGTTTGCACCAACATGATCGATATGCGCATGAAGCAGCTCCTGTACTACGGTGGTAACTACGACTCTTACCACAAGACCCGCTCCGAGCAGGAGACGAACCAGATGAAGGCGTACAACAAGCAGCAGGAAGAAATTGCCCACATCAAGAAGTTCATCGCCTCCGCCGGTACCTACGCCAACCTTGTCCGTCAGGCCAAGTCTCGTCAGAAGATCCTCGACAAGATGGAGGCCGATGGCTTCATCCAGCCCGTCATCCCCGACCGGGTCTTCAGCTTCCGCTTTGCCGACGTCGAGAAGCTCCCTCCTCCGGTCCTTTCCTTCGACGATGTCTCCTTCTCCTACTCCGGCAACTGGGAGGATACTCTCTACGAACATCTTGATTTTGGTGTCGACATGGACTCCCGTACCGCGCTTGTCGGTCCCAACGGTGTCGGCAAATCCACTCTGCTGCGCATCATGACGGGCAAGCTCAGCCCTATTGGTGGCCGGGTCAGCCGTCACACTCACCTGAAGCTCGGCATGTACAGTCAGCACTCTGCGGAGCAGCTCGACCTGACCAAGTCTGCTCTCGAGTTCGTCCGTGATCGGTTCCCCGAGAAGAGCCAGGACTACCAGTACTGGCGTCAGCAGCTGGGTCGCTACGGTCTCAGCGGTGAGTCTCAGACGGCCCTGATGGGCACTCTCTCTGAGGGTCAGAAGAGCCGTATCGTCTTCGCCCTTCTTGCCATTGAGAGCCCCAACATGATCCTCCTGGACGAACCGACCAACGGTCTTGACATCCCCACCATTGACAGTTTGGCCGATGCCATCAATGCCTTCAGCGGTGGTGTCGTCGTCGTGTCCCACGACTTCCGTCTCCTCGACAAGATCGCCAAGGACATCATGGTGTGCGAGCACAAGACTATCCACAAGTGGGAGGGCAGCATCGGCGACTACAAGAACCATCTCCGGAAGAAGATGGTTTCCGAGGGTGCTGTCTAAGTTACCCTGCTCCTTTAATCTTGTTATGATTGGAATGTTTAGAGATGACAACGATAACCTGCGGAAAGTTGTAGGAGGGGTATAGTGGGGGACGGCAAAAGTTTCTAACAGGAGTGATGAACCATCCTGCTTGAGATATAGGCCCAACGGCGTGCTCTTATTCTTTTCATTTCCTATTCAGTTTCTTACCTGGAGATATCTGCTCTTTATTCATTTGGGTGCTTTGTTTTTAGATGGATTGTTTCATACCTCCCTCATTCCCCCCTACTAGACTTGAGCGTTTGAGGGTTGAATTCATTTGGTACGTTCATACTGGTTGTTATAGACATAGGTTGGATGAATTCGTGATCACACCTTCCGCTAGTGTTTGAATCTGAAGCGTAATGATATGAGAATATTTCCAGATGGAGATTTAGTAGGCTTACAATATAGTGGGTTCAATGCCTTTCCTAGAAGACCTAGCCTCCAACATAAATGCTGATTGAAATCCGCAACAGCAGATGTGACGTCCTTAACGATACATCTTTTGTTCCCTCGCGCTTGTACTTGGACGCAACTGAATCTTTGGCCCCCGTACCTTTGTTGTCATCCTATCATACAACTGGAATTCGCTAGGATCTCTTCGCCCTGGTCGTTGTTTCGCACTTCCCATCCCGATCGTACCGTCATATCCGTCGGGAAGTCTAAAGTCGAAGGTCCATATAAAAAGTGCAATTGTAGTTTGAAGTTCTGACATAGCCATGGTCTTTCCAATGCAAGCTCTGGACCCCACGGAGAATGGTATAAAGGCCGCATTAGCGTGGCTCTTGTCGGCTGTCAACCACCGCTCTGGAAGATATACATGAGGCTGAGGGAAATATTCGGGATTGCGCTGAATCGCATAGATAGAGGTGCCCACAACACAACCCTCTGGAACAAAGTCCCCGTCGATTAGCTCTCCTCCCTTCTCTACCTCTCTTGGGACGATTGTGCTGATCGGGGGAGATATCCGTAGCGACTCGTTGATGCATGCATTAAGGTATTCACAAGCCTTTAACTTCTCACCTGGCTGAATATCCGTGGTAGATCGAAATGCGGTCCGAATTTCATTTGCCAGGCGAGTATAGGCATGCGGGTAGTGGACGAGGTAAAATATTGTGGCACACAGCGCGGTTGAAACCGTGTCAAATCCTACATGTGGAATTAGACGTCTCAGTCAAGTTGGTGCTCCACACTCACGACTCACCTGCAACGGATAAGAGTTGACATTCCGATTGGATTTCCTCAAGGCTCAATTTCGCTTCAGAATAACCGTCATAGCTACCCACCAAATAAGAGAAAATGTCACTACCGCGATCCTTTGGGCTGAGATTTTGGCGATCTTTCAGATTCGCCTGGATATATCTGGTGAATATACCATGGCGACGGTTCACGATTTTAAATAAAACACGAGTCAGGAGCTCTGGATGGGGAAGCTGCAGATAGTATAGTCTTGCCACCCAATCCAGGGAGGCTTCAGCCATGGGAAGCAAAGCGCGATTCTTCGGCTTCTCCAGTAAGTTGGAGCCTTTACCAAAGACAAACTCAGTCATCAAATCAAACGCGAGATAGGCACACCACTCAGACATGTCGATGGCGGGTCCCCAAGAAGGCTGACCGGCAGCAGAGGCTCGGGCTTCTAAGGGGCATAGCATATGACAGAACCTCTGCGCATGATACAATATTCTGGGTTCATAAGCCTTTATAGCTGTGTCGGTAAAACAAGGATTTAATAGTCGACGTCGATTTGCATGTATATTTTTGTCAGTGGCTGTAAGAATGTTTTGAATTCCCTGGTCAAAAAATCGGTAGTTACGTGTCTTGCGCACCCTTCTTCTGACGCCGTAGATACCTGATACAGTTAGGAACAAATTTCACTGGGAATTAGCAAGACATTACCTTTAAGCCCTGTTGTGTTGTTCCAGATGACAGTGCTTGGGGTGTATCTTATTACCGGACCTGATCGTCTATAGTCAGTTATGGTCCCCTATATAGGCCCTGTTGAATGTGCTTTGCTACGATCATCCATTGGTGGCGTACATACCGTATTTCTGGTGGCACCGTAGTATGTCCAGGTGAGAGTCACCTTTCAACGCGTAATATAAAGCGCGAGCATTGCATAACTTGGATGATATTGGTCCTGGAAAGCGGGAAAGAGGGTGGAAATAAATTTGATATATGCAATATATTACAGCCTAAACGTCGAGGTCAGCTCAGATGTTGCGCAATAATTGATTGGCGTATTAGTTCACCGTAGATACGATAATCACAGACACTGAGCTGGATATGTTCCAACCCTGGGCCAATTGGTATGCAGCCTTTCTAGTAATGGGAGAATCCATTGTGAGTCAGGTAAGAGCAGCTATTCGCAGCATACGACGGGTGTCAATTAGAAAATGCTAGACTTGTCGAAAAAGTTGTAATTTCCAGGACTACAATTTATATCCTTTGGTGGATACACGGGCCACGGGCCCTTCCATATTAACAGTTGCCCAGAATGTGAATCCGAGTTGGATTAAGAGTAACCACGCAACCCAAGAATGTAGGCCGTCCTAGAATGTAAACTAGACTGAACATGACTTGGGGAGACACCAAAATGGAGTGTTGAAGATGCCACTTGAATGCCGTATAACGCAGCTCTATCTACTGGGTGCGACCTGCCTTATTCGGCAGCCGACAGTACTCTTCCTGGCATGTATAGAAAAATCAAAACAGCGAAACGTGCCCACAAGGTGATAACTCTATCTCCGTATTGGGCGACATGCATTGGGTATACAGTAAGTTATGCCCTCCGTTTCCTATCTTGGCGCTATACACACTAGGGACGTTCATGATTTTGTTAATCCTGAAACAATGCCAGCTGTTCCTGAATCTGCAAGTAGCCTAGCATGGTAATACTACGTCTTGATCCCCTATATTCATCATTATTTGACATCCAGTTTGAAACGCATAAATGGATTCTGTTCCTTTCCTTGCACCGTGTGAAAACAAGTTTTTCCTCGTCTAACCAGGATCACTCAGATTAGACTATGCGGTTTCTAAGCCCGCTATTAACACCCTTTCTCCTGGCTACAGGCCTATACTTTGTGGAAAGCCTGTGGATTTCCAGAAAAAGGCGCTTATTCTTGTTTCTTGCAATAACCATATCATCGTTTTGGAATATAATAAAGAGTCCCTACTCGACGCCTGTGTTGAACTTCTTGACTGGTTTAGGTTCAGGTTGGTATATTATCTGGTCAGGAGATCTCCTCTTCATCCAGGACCCGCGTACCTTCGAACGCATTCGCATCGACTCTCTACCAAAAGCCAAAAGAAGCCATAAAGTGTACAAATGGCAACCGATCCCAAAGCCACTTACGCTGTCTCGCGCCCTCTGGGTCATGGATCTAATAACAAATTTGCGAGAGTTGGGTTGGAGACACGGGCTACACAACGATGCTAGACCACTTTTGCAGCAGCAGGAAAGGTGTGTATCAGATGGGACAACCTTTCATTTTTGTGCTTCTCAGTTGAAGCGAGGCGTCCTCGCGTATCTATTCATGAGCTTGTATGAACGCACGCCGTTCCCGGCACAGGATTGGCCTTTGAGTTATGTTCCAAGCTTACTGCATGGAATTATACATCACAATATTTGTCTTTGGGCTTGGATTATTTATGTCTACTGTCTGCTCCAGTTTACACACAGCATTTACGCTATAATTGCTGTTGGACTCTTAGGTGAACGCGTTTTGGGCACGTCAGGGGAACCTTGGATGTACCCTCCAATTTTTGGACCTATTGGTTCCTTTTTCAAGACATGGGAAATTCAGGGTAAGTAGCTCTAGTTGGTATGTGGTATAAATGGTCATCCTAATGCATCTGCCAGCATTCTGGGGCCACTGGTGGCATAACGTCCTTCGACGAAGCTTGTTGTCTATACCCCGCAAGATTGTTCCTGTTCGTGGGTCTAAAAAATTCCAAAAGGCCTTAATGGTCTCGGCAAGCTTTGCTCTTTCCGCATCTTTCCATGCAGCAGCGTGTTACTGTGCTTTTCAAGATGCCCGTGCAGCGGGCCAAATATTCTTGTGTTACTATTCACAACCTTTCCCGATAATCGTTCAGCGACTTCTCTTAGAGCTGGGAGCTACCAGTCCGCTTGGAGTGGAAGTTGTGGTTCGCTGCATTTCTGTCTGCAGCGGCTTCGGCTGGATATCGTGGACGTTTCCACTGGGAATGTTCCATCCGACCGTCTTGCCTGTGCTGGAATCATTTCGCGTTTCTGGTAGTTTCGGATTATTTTCATAGCCGTTCCTTTAATAATACCTGTGAAATTCCAGTTTATGTCCATATAGGATATTTCCGTGCCACTACGCGGCCGAATTCGTTGGGGCTTAGACAAGCACTTTCGCCCCCGATCTCGCGTCAGATGTTAGTGGCACTCAACACCACTCTACATGACCTCAACAATTGGAAATTAAGACAATAGACTCGGAGTAACCACTACAGTATATCCCTTGTGTGTGAGAGCTTTAGCCTGGGCTCCGTACGCTCAGTATTGTTATACATCCCAAATTCACCGAAGAATCTCCACCGTAACCCCGCCTATAATCGCTGTCACTTTATCGTAGGATCGTTTGGAAATCTCATCTCAGTGAGGACATGCAAACATGCGGAACTGTACAACCATCCTCCACCTTAAGACTTTAATTCATCTCATTTTCAAATGCCTTCTATCTTACACTAGCAATGGAATTCTGTATCGAACTCTCGGGAGATCGGAATATCTCAGAAGAAATATCTAACTCATTTGATTTAATTTCAGATGTATGTAATATATATATATATATATATATATAAGGCTGAGGTCCACCTCAATTTTGTATTAGCAAAGAGCTATAAATATTTATTGTTCTTCGCATGATCAACAAAAGACGTGTACATTCGGCAACGCCTTTCCTCTTAATTAACAGGTTGCCTGTCTTAACAGGACAGGGCACACACACATCAATGGATCACTATAGTCATAAAAGTCTTAATACTGGCTAATATTCGACCTCCAGATCGTATACGATTCTGCCTACAATAAGCAGGTGGTTTGTCTACAACGCAGTGAATAATAGACCCATATCCTATGATATCCATTATCCTTTCATCTAAGTTCAGCGAATAACAACTTTCGAGGGGTCAAACCAACTGTTAACCCAACCTTGAAGCCATTCAGATTTTATGGCGGGCAGGGTTTGGAGAGATCGACTCCACTCTAGGGTGTGACGGGTTTCCATACTCAGTCGATGCTCATTCTGTTCGAGCATTGTTTGATAAAAGTCAGTCAGTTTGGCCCCCGGGTTTGACCGTAGCGATTCCTCGAACGTATCAGGATCACTACTAGGAATGTTGAATGCGCTTTGTTTCAAACGCTCGACCCAGTCTTGAAACGGCACAATGTCGATATCACCGCGACCTGCAGACAACGTGTCACGGATAACGGGAAGCAGGGTCTCCCATTTGGACGGCCGAGGATGGACAGGATGAAAGACGCGAATGCTACCCCCTCGTTGCGTGCCTGCCAGCAGTAAAGACAATTCAACAATTATTTCACTGATTCGGTCGATCGGGATCCAGTCGATCTCCCTGCTGATACTATTCTCTCGCTTTCCCGAACCAAGTGAGGACGGAAGGACCCCTAAATGTTTTGAACTGATAATCAAACTGGGGAACCATTCCATTCGGTTCCAGCTATAAGGTGCCTCCGTAGTTCCAGCAACTTGGCCGATCCGACATGAAGCAGCATTGACATGCAGACAACGCACTGCATAATCCAGTAAAGCCTCTCCGATGTATTTGCTTTCACCGTAGCCGCTCGATGTGGCACACAGTGTATCGGGAATAAAGGCCTCTGGTATAGAGAACAGCGGCTCCTTTGTTCGATGTGTATCTAGCACCGCGGCAATCGACGATAGGAAAATGACTGATGGCCGGTGTGGAGCAGCAGAAGCTAAGTGGATTAGATTCAGAACACCATCCAAGCTAGATTCAAAGAATGGTAAAGGCTGGATGAAGTTCACTGGCCATGCGTTGTGGATGATCATGGTGACTGTGCTTCGAATGGACGCGTACTCTTCCGCCCGGAGGCCAAGGTTGGGCTGGGATAGATCTGCCTGGAAGAATTTGATTCGAGGCACCTCCGGGCACGGACTCATGCCTCTCTCTAAATCGCGGGCAATTTGTGCATCCTGTCCACCAGCAGAACGATTGAGACAATAGATCTGATTGACTGAGGAGGTCTGCACCAATTCACGTAGGATATGAGACCCGATTGCACCAGTAGAACCTGTCAATATTACACTGTGGCCCATCGCGGGATTCTCGGGTTTCCTGTGTTCCGGAGTATTGCGACTTATTTGGTCAATCTTATTTGTATACTTGCGTATGTATGTTTCCATCCGACTAAGGCGATCGGCCTCATTAGCAATGCCTGTTCCTTGGTACGAATTAAGCATAATCGCCTCGGACAAAAGCGACAGTGAAGGATTGGTATATATAGCAGAGATCTCAATCGAAGGGAGGTTGAACGTGACCCGAAGTTGGCGTCGCAGTTGAAGTGCCTGCAACGAGTCCATTCCCCGAGAAAAGAAGTCATCATCTGGCTTTATTTCATCCCACTGTGTGATATCCCTAAGAATGTGGGATAGCGTTTGCTCGACGTGGGCCTTGTCCGTAAGATCAATATGTGTATTCTGGTGACAGTGTGGTAGTGAATCACTAAAGGCAGATTCTATTTCATCTGCGTACAATTGCCATGTTGCCTGTCGTTGTATTGTGCCTTTCCCGGCGCGAGCCATTGGTTTGGCAGGATCTGTAATTAGAACCCGGTTCTTCGCGATTATGGCATGAGCTGGACAATATCGGTTCGCTTCTTCGATAGTGGGCCACACTCGCTCAATAATATTTGACGGATTCTCTGGTGGACTGGAGGCGTCGTGTCTGGCCTCTAGAAGCAATAGGGTTTCTTCACGGTGGTTACCGGCTACCAATGCAGCCGCCACGTCCGGGTGCTGGCTAACATGCTGTTCGAAGGAGGTTGGGTTTGTTTTCTCTCCATTGAGAAGGACAATGATATCGTCGGACCTCCCGCAATGGATCCACATACTTGGTTTTGTTGGGTGAGGACGAAAGAGGTCTTTTGTACGATATTCTCCGTCCTGGGGAAAGTGGGTGAAAACAGCCGGGCTACAGAATGAACCCGCCCGTTGTACAACGCATAACTCGTACACGTCTTCATATTGATGACGGAATTCCGCCCCATAGAAAGGGTGGATTTGAATGTAGTTCCAATCCTCCCTGTCTTTTTCGTCCCGTAGCCTAATAAGGGGGAAGAGTCCGCACTCGCTCGACCCCAAAAGCTGATACAGTGGCACGGAACGGGACACTGTATCTCCCGCTGCTTGTGGAATACTCCCACCAATGTAGATAACGTATTTGACACAGCGAGCGACAACATGTAATATATTTTGCTCCCTTGCCATATCGGTGACAACATTTGGTGCTAGCAGCGCCCAATCCATGCCGACCTTGTGTATGGTCGACATCAGGGTGTTTATAGAAGGTGGGCTACCACTCGGAGGGTAGACAGGCACGCAGTTGAAGTACGCGGGTATAAGTAGGGTTAGTCCAAGACCTGCTGCCTGCCAGTGCATGACTAGTTAGACAAGTATTTTGCGATATACTGCCATGTTACTTACGTGGAACGGTGGTAGCATGCAGTAAAAAAGCCCCGTAGTGTACAACCTACTTAAATTGTACGCCTCTCCACTTTTGGGTTCTGAAAGAGAAGACACCTGGGCCAGTCGGGTGACAAACTCATTTGTGTAAACTAACGGCTTCGGAATACCTGTTGAAAAGGATCAGGATTGGATTTATGCCACAAGCGATGCGATACTGCGGGGCACATACCTGTAGACCCCGAAGTATGGAGGACAAATATTGGATCTGATCTAGCATGATTGAGACACTTCGAATACGGATAGTCCTTGACCACCGAACAATCGAGAAGTTCTTCAAGGCTTGGAATTATGACTTTCGCCATTGCATACCCATCGGTCATCCTTTTGATACTTGGTGGCTCTGGAGTCGTTGTGAGGAGGACACGACAACTGAGTTTGGATAACATAGTCTGGAACGCAACTTTGCTGTTCCGGGGCGATGGAAGGAACGTCTACAATCCGAGCTGAGCTAGAGCGCCATGGAACAAATTTCTGCTCAACGTACCTTGAACCCAGCTTTGATACCTGCAACCACAACGATGGAATAACGCAGGTCCGCAGGACCTAAATATGCCAATGTCTCAAAGTGTGGGGTGTCGCCGACCGCTTCCTTCAATAACCACGCAGTGCGATTGATGGCGTTGTTAAAGTCACGGTAGGTTACCCGTTGGAAATTACACTCTTCGTATGGAGAATTTTTGACGTCTGCCTGAAACGTCACGGGAAAATATGCCCACAGTCTCTCTGGGGTTTGGCTTGCGCGTGTCTCAATGACTGTGGGCAGAGGCTGGTTAAGTTGAGATGGGTAGTCACAGGACATAATGGCTAGGGATTCAGGGAATTGAGTTGAGATGGTTCAGTGAGCTTGCTGGGTAGGAAGTGCGGCGGTTGAGAAGGGGCATGCTATAAGTTCCTTTCTATAGCTTGCCTATCTACACGGATGGTCCGGATGATCAATCGTCACATACCGCAGCTGTTACTTGACGCTGTTATGCGTGATTGCCTGTCTTGATGTGGTGCATATTCCCGATACAGTCAGTTGATGCAGAATCAAAGTAGGTAGCTTCAATGTTGCCAACATGACATCATTACCATAGTCCAAGTAGAACGGAAGATAGACGCGTTCGGTCAACGACTGGGCTACTATCCAATTATGAGGACTAGAGAGACCATATCAAGATACGTTGGAGCCAAAATCGAGAATGTGCGTTTTGAGTCATGGCTAGAGAATCCTAATTGATTACATATATGCATGAAGATACAGAACAAGTAGCCAAGAAACATCGTGCAGATCCTTATTCGGGTTTGGCTTTCCGTTGTGCATTTACGATCTAAGTCGCTAACCGACCTGGTTGGTGGGCTGTTAGGGAGCTTAATTTAATTACACAGTTAACACGATCTTGCATATCAACTAAGTTATGTTTCAATACAAACATTTAGGTTTAATAGCAACCCGTCGTTTGCGCAAATTTCGACATCGAAAGCCATTAATCATTTTTTTACCCCCTGTTCTATCTCTAAACCCGTCGCCTTTCAACGTCATGGGAACCTATTGCTGGACTTAAGAAGTATGTTCATCTACCTTTTTTTTGCCCGTTCATTTTGTATTTGCTTCTGACCAGTTGACGTAAGATGGTTTAGCCTAGTTATATACTGAATCTGTACGTTTCCATAACCGGGATATATAATTTAGAATCACTGCACTTCCTTTTAACCGAAAAGAAATGCAAGTACCATCGGCGTCCATCATTTAAAGCTGCCGGCGGGATAAATATTTGGTACAGCGGGGAGAAATGCTCCACAGTAACAAAATAGGAGATGCCGCTAGGCACCTAAAACCCCAGAAAACTAACTTTAATCGACGTAGGGACAAAGCCTCAGTATTCCATCTTTAGGCGTGTGTAGCACTATTCTCCATCTTTAGGCTTGTGGTAGCAGAGAATAGTGCTACCACAGAATATGTCTCTTAGTATGTAGGTTTAGTATTTTTCTCCACTCAACAATTTTTCTCCACTCAACAGTTCAATTCATAATTGTATTTCTATTCGTGTCACTACTTGCGAATCAGTCTTTGACGAAAATTCTGGGACACTATGTTCAAAATTCTATGGGCCAGAGATATTTCGAAAAGTAAGCAATTGCAGTCGAATATTGTCGAGCAGGGACTTGAATTCCTCTAGAACTAGCGATAAGACGGCATTATCTAACCCTTGATACCGACCGGATTCCTAGCTATTCGGTGTGACTATCTGCGAGATGCTGAGGCCGAATCACACCGCAAATTTGTATGGCTAGTTGAGCCTTGGTAGGAGAATACGGGACAGTTCCGATTGACAAAATATTGTGCCGTCAAGTAGAGAACAAAGCAAGAAAAACCGGAAAATTTGGACCAACGACAGACAACACAATCTTGGTACTCAATTACCCACTCTCGGTAGCATGAATTGTGT
Organism: Aspergillus ambiguus; assembly: GCF_047715705.1. Lineage (NCBI taxonomy): Eukaryota > Fungi > Ascomycota > Eurotiomycetes > Eurotiales > Aspergillaceae > Aspergillus > Aspergillus ambiguus. Next base: position 232,985 of record NW_027395548.1, on the reverse strand, counting down.
GACGAATACAGTCACTAATTCTGGACGTGGTGCTTTGATCTTGAGGGATACAGTGGCCTCGCTTGTGCTCGATGATTTTCATATCGGTTGGCTCGCACAGTTGCTGCAATGCGACTGATTGGGAGTAGTACTCGTCATTCACCCCGCAGATATGCAGAGTAGGAATACGAATTAGCATCGAGGAGTTTAGATGAGGATAATGCCGACGAAGAATAGGTTCGCCCCTGCGTGCGTATCTTGCACGAATGGCCAGGTCCTTGAGTTCTGGCATTGTATGCGTGATCTCTTCTTCCGCAAGGATTCCACCACTTACAGTGTCCTCGAATGTGCCTTCTGAACGGATCGTAAAAGGCCTGGACTCCAGATCAAACGGAAGGTTTGCGCAAAATAGTATAGCACACTTGAACGTAGCTGAAGAAGTGCTATCGTTCGCTGTTTGTATGTGCAGGAGATAGGATGCGGCCAGACTTGCACCTAGGGAGAACCCAATAATTCCCTCGAAGGGACCTTCGTATTGGCAATATTCCTCGATGAGGTCGAATGCAGCCCTTAGTTGGGAACGACATGGCAGCTCAAAGAATGTGTAATACGGCCCCGTAGAAACGCCCTCCATCCCTGGACATCCGTGGTTAGCAACAAGCTCAGTGTTACATGGGTGACTAGAGGCCATCGTACCCGGCCCAGCACACGTTTCGATCTCCCCCTGTGCAAATACGAACTCATGGTCTTGACCTAGCTCTTCCTGTACAAGAGATAATTGATTCTGGAAGATCTGAGCACTTGAGCCCATTCCATGAAGGCAGAGAAAACGCATTTTGGATAATAATTTACCTATCTGTCCCGATAATAACAATGCTTGGGACAGTTTCTCGCATCAAAAGCACTATGGGCAAAGGCTAGTAATAAGGCTGTGTTATGTCGTGGGATACCGACTGTCGCCAACTAATGCTGTATCAAATGCCATAGCGTCTTATACGCGCCACCCGCCATAGCCAGCTCACAGAATCGATAAGTAGGCATTCCAAGCAATGATAACGAAAAATGCATGCATGTGAGCGCAGATATGGCCCGTAAGTAGAACCTAAGCATATAGATGTGACGAAGGGGTTGAAATTCCTGCTCTTTGGGTTTTACGCAGGCTGTAGATGAACGCACTAGGGCAAAAGCCTACTTAAGTAGAAAAGCCGCCGGGAAATTAGAAATGTTGCTTTTTGTTTTTGCTCTTTCCTTTTTTCATTGATCATATTTTATTTTTATTTAATTATTATTATCATTATTTTTTTTTTCTCCATCGCGAGAAGGAATATGTATAAAATATATAGATGGGCCTCTGTCGAAGCTTGCCATCATTAGGAACTACAGAATAAATTTCACTATCTCCAACGCAATTATTTTCTTTACCACTACTCCTTTACTACTCGCAAAATGTCCTCTCCTGCAGTTAATTGTGGCACATGTGGAGAGAAAACAATGCCGATTGCGGTAGTTGGAATTAGTGGCCGGTTCCCAGGAGATGCTACTGAGCCTGGCCGCCTATGGGAGTTGCTCCTCAATGCAAAAACCGCCCGGATAGAAGTTCCAAAAGATCGCTTCAATGTGGATGCATTCTATCACCCACATGCTGAAAGGAACGGCACGCATAATTTTCGTTCCGGTCACTTTCTGGCCGAGTCACTTGCGGCTTTTGATGCCCCCTTCTTTTCTATTACGCCGAATGAAGCCAGAGCAATGGACCCCCAGCAGCGACTTTGTCTGGAGCTGGCATATGAGTCCTTGGAAAATGGTAATTCTGAGCATAGACCAACTTCAAAATACCTACCGCTAACTAGCATAGCCGGTATACCGTTGGATAAAGTATCAGGAACGAATACCTCTTGCTATGTGGGAAGCTTCTGCCAGGACTATCAGAATCTCATGTCAAGAGACCCCGAGAACCTCCCTTTCTACAACATTACAGGTACTGGGACTGCATGCTTGTCAAACAGGGTCTCGTGGTTCTATAATCTGGTAGGGCCGAGCATGACAATCGACACGGCTTGCTCGTCCTCTTTGGTTGCACTTCATTTAGCGTGCCAGAGTTTGCGGACTGGAGAGTCGACAATGGTAAGGTTCAGATAACGGGCTTGAATAGATCCTTGCTAATAATTTGGCGTTGTATTAGGCCCTTGCTGGGGGAGTGAACATTCTGTGTTCGCCAGAGATGAATACTAAAATGTCATTTTTCCATTTCAACTCACCCGATGGGAAGTCAAAGGCCTTTGACGAAAAGGCCGATGGTTATTCACGGGCAGAAGGATGCTGTTTTCTTGTTCTGAAGCCGCTAGAAAGTGCCTTGCGGGACAACAATATTATACGCGCAGTGATTCGGAACACAGGGAGTAATCAGGATGGACACACTCCAGGATTAACATTGCCCTCACGAAGCTCTCAAGCAAATCTCATCAAAAGAGTCTATGATGAAGCAGGTCTCCCCATGTCGCAAACGGGCTATTTTGAAGCTCATGTATGTGCTATTTCTCCCCGGTGATTGATCGCTGATCGGCATATGCGGGCTAATATACACATAGGGGACTGGGACAATTGCTGGCGATTCAACAGAAACCCGTGCTGTGGGTGAAACAATTGGGAAATCCAGGTCACCTGACATGCCTCTTTTTATGGGCTCTATCAAGGCTAATATCGGCCATATGGAGGGTGCCAGCGGTCTGGCAAGCGTTATCAAGACAATCTATATATTAGAGCATGGCCTCATCCCAGGGCAAATCTGGCTGGAGAACCTAAACCCTCGGATAAAGGCCAAAGAATGGAATTTGACATTCCCGAAGAAACTAACCCACTGGCCCTTCGAGGGTCTTCGTCGGGCAAGCGTCAACTCTTTCGGCTTTGCAGGCGCAAATGCTCATGTCATCTTGGATGATGCTGCCTACTATCTGAAAAGCCGAGGTCTAGAGCTCCGACATAACACGCAACATTGCGGAAGAAGCATGACGACTGGAATCAAAGATCTACAGCCTCTGCCTTCTTGTGTGGAGCACAAGCAGGAGCAGGCGAAAGATAGGTTGGCCAACAGGGCCCCGCGCCCACCAAGCCCGATCCTACTTATCTGGAGCTCACATGAGCAGGACGGGGTAAAGCGAATGGCAGAGTCGTGGCATGCTTATGCTGCAACAAAATGCCAAGGACTCACAGAAGCAGAGAAGGAAACCTTACTGGAACAGATGGCCTTTACGGCAGCCGTGGGGCGCACACGATTCCCTTGGAAGTCGTTCACCGTTTGTTCTAGCATGCAAGACCTCCTCCAAAGTCCAATACGCTTGGAACAGCCTATCCGCTCGTCTCAAAGTCCGAAGTTATGCTTTGTGTTCACTGGACAGGGCGCACAATATTTTAACATGGGGCGCGAATTGATGCTTTATCCAGTTTATGCACAAAGCATGCAGACCGCTGATACCTATCTAAAAACGTTAGGGTGTCCATGGTCGTTGACCGGAGAGCTCCTAAAAGATCAGGAATCGTCAAGAGTGAACGAGCCCGACTATAGCCAACCCCTCTGCACGGCTTTGCAGATTGCACTGGTTGATCTGCTGACGGCTTTTGATGTCTGTCCCACTGCTGTGGTGGGGCACTCTAGTGGAGAGATAGCAGCTGCCTATGCAATAGGTGCTCTTTCTCGAGAAGATGCGTTGCTCACCGCATATCACAGGGGACGTCTGTCATCCCTCATTATGGAGTTTAACCCGGAACTACGGGGCGGCATGCTCGCTGCAAGTTTAAGCGAAAGAGACGCGACATCTTATATACAAAGAGTCACCAAAGGCCATCTAGTCGTTGCTTGTGTGAACAGCCCAGCAAGTGTGACTATTTCAGGTGACCTGGCTGCAATCCGGGAGTTGGAGAGCGAACTCAAGACCAACAACATATTTGCAAGGCAGCTCAAGGTAGACACGGCATACCATTCTCCCCATATGGAGACAATAGGACAGCTGTATCGAGACTCGATCAGCACGGTTGCGCGTGCGTGCCAAGGGACCTCTTCCAGTGCAGCAACCAAGGCCAAAATGTTTTCCAGTGTCACCGGGGAAATTGTGGATCCTTCTGACCTTGGTCCAAATTACTGGGTTGCCAACCTCCTAGGTCAAGTGAAATTTATGCAAGCCATCGAAAGCATGGTATCCCATTCACACACAAAGCGGAAGTCTGCACCACAGAGATACTCATATGTTGATATAATGGTGGAAATTGGACCTCATGGTGCGTTACAAGGCCCGATTAACCAAACATTGTCTGCGAGTGAGAGACACTGTGCTTCGATTTCTCTTCTAGATAGAAAGAGTGACGCGTCTGTGGCTTTGTTACATGCCCTGGGAAGACTTTTCCAACACGGATATAATACCGATGTTACATCCGTAAACATAGCATCCCACGTCCATGTTCCAGAAAAATCTCTCTTAGTTGACCTCCCGAGCTTTCCTTGGAACCATACACGCGGGTATTGGTATGAGTCTGCTTTATCTTCAAACTATCGGTTCAGGAATACACCTCGGAAAGATCTTCTGGGATCGCGAGACAATGAGGGAAACGAATATGAAGCTCGGTGGCGACAATTCTTCCGTCTGAAAGAAAATCCATGGATCGAGGATCACTGCGTACAAGGGCAGATTGTGTATCCTGCGGCGGGGATGATAGTAATGGCCCTTGAGGCCGTCGCTGAGATTACGAGGCCGGACAAACCCGTGGAAGGATACGAACTCAGAGATGTGGTCATTAAGAATGCCATTATTGTGCCCCGATCGGATGAGGGCGTTGAGACCATCCTTCATCTGCGCCGGTGGAGAACGGGCTCGTTGGCTAGCGGGTCAGTATGGCAAGAATTCCGGATTTATTCACGCTCCGGGACAAACCCGTGGTCTGATAACTGTACCGGGCTCATACGGACCCTTCATGGCGGCGAAGATATCCCATTCAGGTCTACGAGAAAAACACACGGCATTAAATGGGAACCATGCAATGCTACGTCCGAACAGTACCCAGCCCTTACTCCTACAGATTTTTATACCAAAGTCGTCGCGATGGGATTCCAGTTTGGGCCAGCTTTTCAAAATATCACAGAGTTCCGAAAAGCCCATGATAGCTTGTGGTGTACGGTTCGTATCCCAGATATTGCCAGCCACATGCCACACGGCGTGACCGATGCGCATGTCGTTCATCCTTGCACGCTTGACCCCATCATCCACTCCGCACTTGGTATCCTAGACGATGATGAAGGAGCGAGGGTGCCAACCTCTCTGAAAAGGCTGTTTATTTCTGCTCGTGCCCCTACCGCTCCCGGTACTCTCCTGGCTATCACGTCGTCGGTGCAAGCCCTTGGCCTCCGAGATGCAGAAGCCGATATTCTTGCAACGGTCCGCGGCAGCTCGGAGTTGCTGATCGCTGTCGAGGCGGTAAATATGACGAGAGTCGGTGGTAGCGATGCAAGTCCATCAACTTCCAGAGACACACCAGCTGAGTCTAAGAAGATTGTAAGCCGTGTGGAGTGGAGAGAAGATATATCGTACCTACAGGGCGAGTATCGTCCGGATCTGTTGACATCCAACTCAAAAGCCCAGTCAACCCGATCGGCGAACAGCAGCCCCTTGACTCAATATATTGAGCTCATTACACATAAAAACCCATCGGCAGCAATTCTCGAGATTGGAGCTGCAGAAGGCAATACCACAAAGCAAATGCTGGAGGCCATTAGCCCAGTAGATGGGGAGTCAACACCATGGGCCAAAGAATATGTTGCTACCGAGTGCGACGAGGATGCAGTCAGAAGGTTAAAGGAGCTGTTTTCCCAGTGGGGTCCACATTTTGATGCAAAGCTCCTCTCGTTTAGCCAAGACGGAGGCCCTCAAGGGCTTCATGCACCCCAGACTTATGATTGCGTCATTTTACATGCTCCCAGAACGACAAACATGTTGGAAGATGCAATTCGCTATTCAGCAGATGTAATGAAAGAGCACGGGAAGCTCATAATCCTGCAACCTGACATCCCAGACTCTGGCATATCCCTATGGGACCATATCCTCCGTCGTTATCATTTGACAGGGATTGATTGCTCCTTTCCCGAGTACCGCTCAGAAACGCAGTGGTTTGCATCCATGACTGTATCCACTCTAGGCCCAAATCGGCCGAACATGTCGTTTCCCAAAGCCTTAATCGTGACTCCTTGTAAAAGAAGTACCAACGTACAGACGCTTGTCACATCACTAGCCGGAAAGCTCCATCAGCAGGGGTTCGTCTCAGATAGTAAAACACTCCTTGATCTAACTTCAGTGGACCTGAGCAACACCTGCTCAATTGTCCTCTCTGAGCTCGAAAGTCCGACACTTTTCGACATGGACAGCGTCGAATTCAGCGCAATCAAGTCCCTTGTCTTAGGTTCCAAGCAGGTATTATGGGTCACGGCGGGTGGTACAATAGATTCGAGCAATCCACATGCCGCCTTAATAACCGGACTCTCCAGAAGCATCCGTCACGAACATCCAGAGGTCCTATTTGCGACAATTGACTTGGAGTGGCCAATTGATGATGTTGTTGCAAGCTCGGCCTCGATAGTGAATGTGCTTCACAGCTTACTGGGTGGTAACTCTGACCGCGAATTTGCGATTCGCGCTGGTCGGGTGATGATTCCCCGAGTCCGCTTCTATCGGCAGCTCAATAACTTATGGACACAAAAAGGTCGAAGCACAACGGAACTAGGTCCGCTTGTCCAGCAACACAGACCCCTGACCCTCGAAGTGGGCAGCCCGGGCTCGCTAGATAGTATGTACTTCAAAGACGACGTTTCGTACATTGAGCCTCTGCAGGAAGACGACATCGAGATTCAGGTTAAAGCTACTGGTTTGAATTTCTTAGATGTCATGGTTGCTGCAGACCAAATCAAAGAGCCAACTTTGGGCTTCGAGTGTAGCGGCATCGTCCGGCGAGCCGGAGCGTCAGTGACAAGGTTCAAACCAGGGGACAGAGTGATGACATGGCGCTTCCGTGCCTTCAGTACTTTTATGCGAAGCCCGGAATGCATGGTTCATCCTATTCCTGTCGGGATGACTTTCGCAACGGCCGCGTCCCTACCGGTGGTGTATTGTACCGCATACGAAGCCTTGATTGTTGCCGCTAGGTTACGCCCAAGAGAACAAATCCTGATCCACGGAGCGGCGGGCGGCGTGGGACAGGCTGCGATTATGATTGCAAGGAGTGTTGGCGCCGAGATTTTTGCAACCGTCAGTTCTGAGGCAAAAATGAAGCACTTAGTTGATACGTATGGTATCGGAGAGGACCACATTTTCTTCAGTCGAGATCTGTCTTTTGCCGACGACGTGTTGCGTGCCACTCAGGGCCGCGGGGTCGACGTCGTACTCAACTCCTTGGCTGGGGAAGCGTTGCGGCAGTCATGGCTATGCCTTGCATGGTTCGGACGATTTATCGAGCTAGGCAAGAAAGACATCCTCGAAAACACTGGGCTCGATATGGGCCAGTTTATCAAAAATATATCTTTTCACTCGATCAATATACTGGGCGGGTACAGAGAAAACCTTCCTCGAACGGCAGACATATTCGCCAAAGCGATTGACTTCTACTACGCAAACCACTGTCAGCCAGTATCTCCTATTCATGTGATGAGTTACTCAGACATCCAGGAGGGATTTCGCTTGCTTCTAAATGGGAAACAGGCGGGCAAGGTCGTCTTTACAATTAGTGAGGGCGACATCGTACCCACTGCTCCTGTCGCCCTGAGACCGGCCGTGTTGGACCCGAAGAACACATTTCTGATAGTTGGAGGGTTTGGTGGACTTGGGCAGTATATTTCACGCTGGATGGTCCAACATGGAGCGCGCAACCTCCTGTTCCTCTCCCGACGAGGTCTAGATAACCCCGAGAACCGAGCCTTCATAGAGGAGCTTCAGCTTAGCGGGGTTAATGCGGTTTCCTACGCTTGTGATATCGGCAATCTCGACCAGGTAGAGCGTGCGTTTTCGCGCAGTTCAGCCAATCTACCACCAATTCGCGGCATAATCATCGCTGCAATGTCACTCTCGGTATGGCTAGCGTTGATGAGATATGAACCGGACTAATCTCCATACAGGATGCAACATTTGCGAACATGACAGTCGAACAATGGATGTCGAGCATCAAGACAAAGGCGTGGGGTGCCTGGAACATTCATCGCGCCGCACCGCAAGACCTCGATTTTTTTGTGATGTTGTCGTCAGTCTCTGGGATTAGCGGGCCTCGTGGCCAAGGGAATTACGCAGCAGGTAGGGCCAGTCTTTAGGATAACCTTTATTGGCTCCAAACCACACTACTGACACGATCAGGTAATACATTCCTTGATGCGTTGGCGCACTATCGTCGAGGGCTAGGCTTCACTGCAGTATCGTTTGATGTTGCCGCTGTGTCCGATGTGGGATACTTGTCGAAGAGGTCTGAGTTACTTGACTCGCTTACACAGCAAGGGTTTGTGCCTATAGTTGGCAGTGAGCTCATTAGCATCCTTCAGGCAGCCGTCAATGGAATCACGCCGCCCCAAGTTATTACTGGGCTGATTACGGGAGGGGAGGCGTCCTCACAAAATATCGACTATCCGTACTATCTGGATGATGCCAAAATGGCCCATGTCAGATGCACGGGTGCTGTAACAAACACGAGCGAAAAGTTCAACAGCTGGCAAGAAAAGCTTGGAAACATTCGCAGTATTAGTGACGGCATCGGTTTAGTTATCTGTGCGCTTCGCGAAAGGCTAGCCCTCCAGATGCGGATAGCAGTTGAGGACGTTGATGCGTCGAAGCCTATAAGCGCTTATGGAATTGATAGTTTGACCGCAGTGGAAGTTCGAGCTTGGTGCCTGAGAAATTTACAGGCTGATATTTCAATCTTTGACATTGTGAGCAATACGCCAATGTCCAACTTGGCTGAGACAATAGTGCGGATCTCCCGCTATACCCCGGCTGAATTTGGGCTAGATGGGAGCAGAGACTAAATCGGTCGTTGATACCGACGGGATTACCCGGTTTGGAGTCTATCCTTAAAGCGTAATTCATCGGACCTGATATTAGCCAATAAGCCAATCACTATCCAGATATTTCGGCGAAACGGACTGCGCGATGTCTTGATATCCAGATATAATATATCTAACAAATGCATCAACATCAGCGTATGTGTGCCGTAGTAAGTCTTTAAACTAGGTCGGAAAAGGTGGATTCCCTATTTACCTAGAGGCACTATACGTAAGCTTCAACACATTCTAGTTTTGGAAATATTTCTATACGTATCTGACCAGAATAATGTTCAACTGCTATAAATAATATAACTGCCGTATATATCTGTCAAAACGAGCATTCAAAAACCAGCTTGTGTACCATTCCCCAGTCATCTCCATCGCTGTTTCAGCGGGTTGAAAGATCGCTCCTCCTTACCAAGGTATTGCACGGTAACTATCCAAGCGATAATATCATCCGAGATCAGAGCCAGTGCAACATGTTGCAAAGAGAGGAGGGAATGTGTTCCCTGCCTTGGAAACAAGTATCTCTGACCAGTACAAACATACCATGAACACCAGGATTACCAATGATTATACTTCCAAATCCTCGCCTGTAACTGGCGTCCTGACTATAAGAATATTAACTATAAGAGGGAGCATACTCTAAAAAGAAGGTCTGTATTGATTCAATATGGCCTCATGTCTATCTGTAAAGATTCTGACTTCCCCGCACAGCTACCGACAACTCTGCTTCTAAGTTCCAGTAGAACAGGCCTTCGACTCAGCATGAGGGCTGAATTTATATATCCCAACCGATTGATGTTTCTTCCCGTGAAGAGTGCATTCAGGAAGCCGAATTATTGAGAGCTCTTAGTTGTGAAAGAAGGATCCAGCAAAGAAGGACGAGGAACCCATTTAAAGGGATGTGCCATACAATTACTAGGTCACAACAGAGTAGAAGAATTGCCGACTCGGGTACAGTACATTTAATAGTATGTAGATACTACTAGCTAGGACCCTGTCCCGATATCCCTTTGGCGAATGTATATTTTAATTTTTGGACAACTGTAATCCTATAGAGTATTGCGGCACGGTACGCCTAGCGGTAAATAGGTAGTGCCGACGCTGCCAAATATTCTAGAAAGGTATGACTATCTGTAGCATTTGTCGTTGATCGAGCGAAGCTAACTCCGCTCGTTTAAGCGGTATAAGCTGTACGGAGTAGGCGAGATTATCTGCCTAAATAACCTAGGCGTCAAGAGGCACCGTGATGAATATGAATTGGCCAATTCTAGGATACGAGACAACTTTGAGGCTGCGTTGAACGTCTATAAGTAGTCCAGGTCTTTTGTATAATATCACTTTATGAGCTCAATCCCCACTAGGTAGCTGGTGCTTCCGTTGAAATATTTATAAATTCCATGCAAGTAGACTGTTTCGCTAATAAGACTAATAATAATATTGATCGTAAGTATATCCGTATGCAACCAAGCACTATTCTCCCACTCAGTAAGCTACTACCGATCCGCCTGTTTCTCCTTGGTCCGCTGCGTCACCAAATCCCCACCAAACAGATCCTTGCCTTCCTGCTCGCGCTCCAGCTTGCGTTTCTTCGCCAACCGCTCCATCTCACTCTCCGGCGTGCCCGCCTCACCACCCGACCCGGTTGTTGCCGCCGCCGCCGCCGCCGCCGGAATGCGCTTCTGCCCCGCAAGATTAGCCTTATCCGGATTCTGACAATGGTACAATTTCTTGCCGATGCGACGGATGTTCTTCTTCTGCTCGGGATCCGACGCAAAGTCCGTTGACGCATACGACTGCAGGAGCCGCACACAGTTCTCGAGGGTGACGAGGAGCTTGGCGCGCAGCTCGACGAAGGGCGGCGGGATCGGCTCGTCAGGGCCGCCTCCGATCTTGGTCTCGAGGTAGAACTCGGCGAGGGGCCGGTCGACGAGCAGCAACGCCGCCAGCCAGATCTGGGCGGGCGTGTACAGGAAATACGCGTCGGTCATCTGCGCGGCAGATTTGAGTGTCTCGCGGGCGGCGTGGTGCGCGCGCGCGATGCGCTCGTCAACCCGCGCCTTCGCATCCTTGCTGGAGGGTGGCAGCGCGCCGCCGCCGGCGGGAGGCAGGGCGAAGAGGCGTTGGCGGAGCGAGTCCGCCGTGTGGTGTGGGAGGTGCGGGGCGGGCTGGGCGAGCCCCTCCGCCGTGGCGGAGAGCTCCATGGTGCCGGCTTCGAGGCCACGGAAGGGGTGTCGCACATCGAAGGCCCAGCGGAGGCTCTGCATGACTAAAAACTCCGGGGCAATGATGTCTTCTGCTGTGGCATCGCCGGGGATGGTTGCGGCGAAGTCGCGCAGGGCGACGTAGCAGTTGTCGGTTTTGGTGGCGAGGAAGAGCGCGCACAACATGATATTTTTCGGGTGGTAGGTCATAGGGCTGTTAGTTAGGTAGAAGCGGCGGAGGTATTGAATGGCGGTGGCCTGGGGGAGATATTTGTTAGTGCTGGGTGGAGGAGACGGGATGGGGGGTTGGGACGTACTCGGACAGTGGTCGGGAGAGGCGGCTGATGGGCTTCTGCGAGCTGGATGAGTTGCTCGCAGTAGTATCGTACGAGAAGGAGCTCTTCTTCAGCCGTAAGACACTCGATCTCGGGCTGCTGTTGCGTCGGCAGGGGATCTTCGGATGGCGTGCCTGCAGCGGAGGGGGTCGCCGACGTGCGTGTTTCCCGGGCTCGACGGATAGCTGTGCGGACTCGTTCGCTTGCATTCGCGTTCGTCTTTGCCCGGAGGGAGGCGAGGGAGGCCTCGGTGAAGGACCAGAGGCGGAATTGGGAGGAGGCGCGATAGAAGTCGTCTTCGATCATGGTTGTGGGATATGGGTGGAATGTACCAGCGTGATTAAAATGGAGGGATGCAGACAATATATACTCGTGAGCGAGGGGTTTATCGAGTCATGGTGAGGATTGAAGTGGTGAATGAAGATGGTGAAGGTAAAGAAAAGATGACGAGGCGGAGTTGGAGGTCGATCCGCACGGCCCTTATCGATAAGCTATCGATAACGCTGTATACATCGCGGTTTACTCCGTCGACACACATCAGAAACGATCCTCTTGCTAAGCCCGCTAGCATCAAAGTTACACGGCTAGATGTATTAACTGCATCATGCAAGGAAAACACACAAACAGAAAATGAGACACCCGAATAACCGAGAGCAACTGATTCGCCAGGCACCATGCTGTGACCATACCCATTCTAGGATACAAAAACATCCTCTCCTACGGCTCGCCAAGGAGATGGGCGGTGATATCGCCCATATATGCTTCTTCGAGCTCATAATCTTCTCCATCGTTATCGTCGATCCCATAGAATTTGAACGCCGCAACCACGCGATCAACGTCAAACCCCATACTGCAGAACCGGTCGATCATGTCCTTGTTGTACCCATCATATCTGGCCCGGCATCAGTAAGTTCCGCACATGGGCCGCAGAAGGCGTTGTAGGGGATAAACGTACCTTGACAAATCCTCAGCCTCCTGTAATTGCTTGGCCAGCCGTTCCTGTTGACGAAGCGACTCGTCGGTGGCTCCTCCACTACCTTCGGCAGCATGCTTTCTGGGGGCTCCGGCATATTTGGCAGCCCACTCTTGCGCTGTACGTTCGAATTCCTTTGGCTTGCTGAGTAGCATACGGGCGACTTCGGCGTCTTGGGGGTCTTTTGGTTCGGGCGTGGTAAGCAGCGACTGCAAGGAGAGCAGCGCCGATTTGATGGTTAGTACCGGGGACCATGCTGTCGACAAAGTGTCCAGACAAATGGCTCCCTGCAAGTACTATTAGACCACAATTTCACCTATACCCACCTCGGTATGTGTCTAGGGCGAGAGACCCACCGTTTGACTGCTGATGTTGGGATGCCACACTTTGGTAACGAATTTCATTACCGGCGGACGGAACGGGTACTCCGTTGGGATCTGAATGTCGACTTCGTAGGTACCGCCTTCATATGGTGTACCTGGTGGTCCCGGAAAGGAACCTCGAAGATGGGTGATGTCTTCGTCATTCCCTACGGGCACGGCAATTATCTGGGAATGTGTGTCTGCATGTATATCGGCGAGTTCCTTGGCGATGCGACGAGACCGACTGGACGCCATAGGGGACGGTTGGAAGGCGGAAGAAGCGAGTTACGAGAAAGGTATGAGCTATACTGGCAAAATATTGAGTAATAATCCGAGGTTCACGGTAGCTGTCAGCTTGCTTTGTTAGCATGCGCTTGGTTGGGTAGTTGAGAGGGAGATGGATGATCCTCACGGGAAGGAGTGAAAGAGATAGTTGTAGACGCATAGGGGGGTAAAAATGTTAAGACGCTAAGGGAATGTAGTTGGAATGATCGAGGATTAGAGACTCACAGTTGGAGCGGAGGTCGAGGTAAGATGAGGGGAGCCAATGCGCGGGGACTCAATTGGGTGGAAAATAAATAGTAGTAGTAGAAGTGGGGGAAGAATACAGGCAAGTCAAGAGAGGGAAGTAAAGTGACTGCAATCAAGAAAAATACAGTTCAGAGAGCGAAGATATGAAGTAGATGAATACATTCGCTGGAGTCTTCGCGGCTCGCCGTCGCCATCACCGTCCGCTCATTCAGGCATCAAGGCATACGCATCTTAACGCCAAGTCACGTGAAGGGACCCGCTGACAAAGCGCCGATGGCAACAGCTCTCCAGCTCATCATCACCGTCGTCACCTCCATCTCCCCAGCTCTTTCTTCCCCATCCTCCATCTGCTCCATTCGCCGACGAACGCCTTTTCTCCCCCATACAGCTGCATACATTCGTTCTCCCTTCTCTAATTGAGTGACGCCTTTCCATCTCCTGCGGCAAAGCTCTGGACGATGGTATGTGACCGGATACCGCCTCAGCTCCTTTGCTATGATTCCATCCATTAACGTGCTTCTGTAACAGGGTAACCAGCAGTCCAACATCGGAGGTGGTCCCGGTGGTGACGGAAGAGACGAGAAGGATAAGAAGGTACGCACATTCTTTTCCTACCTGATCCGTCATCCATCCCCTTCCTGGTCTTTCCTTGTCTAACACAGCTCCCTTGTCTAGAAGGACAAGCCCAGATATGAGCCTCCTCCGCCGCCGACGACCCGTATTGGCCGCAAGAAGCGCAAGGCTGCTGGCCCAAGCACTGCTTCCAAACTCCCCGATATCTTCCCTACGTCACGATGTAAACTCCGATATTTGCGAATGCAGCGCGTCCACGATCACCTCCTGCTAGAGGAAGAATACGTCGAGAACATGGAACGTATGCGAAAGGCCAAGGCCCAAGCCACCCAGGATGCCAACCGTGGTGAATTCGATATCATGGATCGAAACGCCGACGAGAGAGGTCGGGTTGATGACATGAGAGGTACCCCGATGGGTGTTGGAAACTTGGAGGAGCTGATCGATGATGACCATGCGATCGTCTCGAGCGCTACCGGCCCCGAATACTACGTTTCCATCATGTCCTTCGTGGACAAGGATCTCCTGGAGCCCGGAGCCAGCATTCTCTTGCATCACAAGTCGGTATCCGTCGTCGGCGTGTTGACCGAGGAGTCGGATCCTCTTGTCTCCGTGATGAAGCTCGACAAAGCTCCAACCGAGTCGTATGCAGATATTGGTGGTCTGGAGTCGCAGATCCAAGAAGTCCGAGAGTCGGTCGAACTTCCTCTACTTCACCCGGAGCTGTACGAGGAGATGGGTATTAAGCCACCCAAGGGTGTCATTCTCTACGGTGCTCCTGGTACCGGAAAGACCTTGCTCGCAAAGGCGGTTGCCAACCAGACCAGTGCCACGTTCCTACGTATCGTTGGAAGTGAACTGATCCAGAAATACCTTGGTGATGGCCCACGCTTGGTGCGACAGATCTTCCAGGTTGCTGCGGAGCATGCTCCTTCTATCGTTTTCATCGACGAAATTGATGCTATCGGTACAAAGCGCTACGATTCCACTTCGGGCGGTGAGCGTGAGATTCAGCGGACTATGCTGGAGTTGTTGAACCAACTCGATGGTTTCGATGACCGTGGTGACGTTAAGGTGGTCATGGCCACGAACAAGATCGAAACTCTGGATCCGGCTCTGATCCGCCCTGGTCGTATTGACCGTAAGATCCTCTTCGAAAACCCAGATCGTGAGTATCACCTGCGAGGCCGACGCTTGGCAGACGATTTGCTAACTCCACACAGAAAACACAAAGAAGAAGATCTTTACTTTGCACACATCGAAGATGTCTCTCGGGGATGACGTTGATCTGGATGAGTTCATCAACCAGAAGGACGACCTTTCCGGTGCTGATATCCGAGCAATTTGCACGGAGGCCGGTCTGATGGCGCTGAGAGAGCGCCGTATGCGGGTGCAGATGGACGACTTCCGTGCGGCTCGCGAGCGGATCATGAAGACGAAGCAGGATGGAGGTCCTGTGGAGGGATTGTACTTGTAAGCAGGCGATTTGGTATTGTACCACTTAATTTCAGCTTAGATATGGTGTCAGTCTCTATTATAGAGGCTTAAATACACGAATCGAGGTGAATTACTACGAATTTCTACTACGAATTTCCAATAGTAAACCTGAAGTTGATCAAACTCTTTCTTTGCTCAGCAACGTCCGTACAGGTGGGGCAGGTGCCAGATAGACTTGAATACTCCCGGAACAGGTCTCCTTCATCACACCGTCTGTTATCGTTGTCAAGATTGGGAAGGGCCTGGGGCGCTGGCCTCTTGTAGCTATGTGTAGGCCCCCCACCTCCTGCGATTTACGATATAGGAACTAACTGGAAATTATTGCACTAGCTATGATCCAATATGCTCGGAAGAAAAGCAGAAGAGATGCTGAGATCTATGGTATCTCTACAGAGTTATTAACGGACGTTCTTGCATCTAAATAACGCGGGACAAGTAAGCTTGCAAGGCACACAAGACTAAAACACTTCATATCTGATGTTGGGCACGCCTAGGATATTTTACTCGAGCTAAGTTGGGACCATGGCCCAGGGGATATTCTCAGTTTACTTTCCAATATACTTGATCAAGCCATAAAAAGGACCATGAAACAGTCCCCAAATGAACAGGCTAAAGATTCCTCCTCTTTGATGAATCAGAACACTGTGACGAGAATGACAGGCTGCATGGTATCAGAGACGATTCGACTGAATGAATCTGGTTCAGATAGTGAGGTAGACGTTTGGTAGTGGATTCAGGGATGCCTGTCAATGCATGTGCATCCTTGCATGAAGAACCGAACATTGTGTAGCTTCTGTACTTTAAACCAAAACCTGCCATGCTTTGTCCCTGTCGTATTGATAGAACGTATCTTAAACACTGCACCCTCTTATCCGCCAAATTTTTTTATATTTCTCCTCTTTATTTGTAACATACAAATTGTATTCACCGCGCGTAGGTCTAAACGTGTCAGCATCCTATACATGACTGTCGAATCCCTTATAATAGGTCGCTATCTAGATACAAGGTCGTCTACAATAAACAACTGAAAGAGTAATTCAAAAATCGAGCCTTTGCATTCATATAGTAGTGCAGAGAAACCTAACTGAGTAAGGAAAACTTGTACTAAGGCTGGAAAAAGAGCTATGAAAGTTCAAACTTTATACGTACACGCTGATTAGCAGGTAGTACAATACAGTAAAGCACGATATAGGATATATCTACTCTTCGTACACTCTAGGGGTTTCCGCAAGGTCACTTGCTACAGTGAGAGTCGAAAACAGGTTCCTCTCCAGACGTATACGCTTGTTTCTCAGCCTGTACCTGAAGCCATGATAGTTCTCATTTGGTTACTCCAAGACAATTCCTTATTAACCGTATCGCCTTTCACAACGTGCTGAATGTTAGCATTCAGTCATTGTGAGATACTGTAAATTTCTATAGATAAAGGAAGTGGGGTAGACATCCGGTGATGTGGCTTGATCCAGCCCTTGTCCGTCTCGTCTTATGTTAGATGCCACATTGATGCCACGAGACTTCCCGTGAATCATGAAGAGAAGTCTCTGAGCCTAGCGGATCAGGGCATTTCACGAACCTGGGGCATTGAGACAGATAGTCAACCCATAATGGACTGAGTTATTATCTTTGCTCAGAAATTCGTTCATGGTACTACGTCAAAACTGGTATTCGGTCCCTCCCCTCAAGCCTGCAGATTTATATTGCACGAGCTATCCTTTACCCGTTGACTGTAAAGCCGATAGGAAACCTCAAAGCTCACCCAATTCAACATCCCCTTTCTGTTTTCTTCTCTTCCTATTCATCCCTGTAGTCTGCCCCAGGACCCCAACAACCCAACCCTGAAATGGCACTAAAAGTGATATTAACCCCACTTTGTGTGTTCTAGTAGACTGCCGTCGAGCAAACATAATAATCAAGACAATCAGATATGTCGACCCGCAGATCGCAACACTCACCAGAGCAAATATCGTCAGGTTCGTGGACGCGGGAAGAACGCTCTGCATACCGAATATCGATGTGGAGAAACTGGCTGGGAGGAAGATCATCGAGACAACAGTTAGGAGTTGGATATTTCGGCCCTGAAGGACTGTTGTTCGGGATTCTACAACGGCCGTTGCGCTGAATAACTGTGTAGATAGCACCGAAATTAGACTGGGGGCAGGAAGCAAGAAGCGAAATGATATTGATACGGATTGGACTTACGCCGTCTCGTAAGGCTTTGATTTGTTCTTGTTTAGTGTTGTTGTCCTGGATCATTTGCTTGAAGGTTTCGATCTGTACTCCGATTTCGTAGAGGTAGTGATGTGCGCCTTGTAGATGGGTTGAGTTTGGATCAGGAGTGATTAGGCTGGGACTGTCGGGGCTTCCGGTACTCCTTCCTTCCCAATCATCTAGGGCGTCCATGAGAGACTGTTGCTCAGCTGCCATGAGGAGATAATGGAGGTGATGCAGTCATTGAGAATGCGGAGGGATTGGAGAGCCCAGAAGTAGGTGCGGGATTTGGAGAAAGCTTCGTCTTCGAACAGCATGGAGTCTCGAAGGTCGCTGTTGAAGAGGAACTCGTCCTTGCAGGAACAAAAAGATATATGAGCAAGAAAATCTTTAAGATAGGGACCGAGGTGGTCTTACGTCTGGAATGGCAATATACGAAATCCGCTCGATGATCTCCCGTAAAGACCTCCTCGTCGCTATAAGCTCGTTATTGATGGCCCAGAAGTAGGCTTCGACTCCATTAGTGACGCGTGGGGCGGACAGCTGTTGTCTGTTACTACGCGTGAAGATCAGGACTTGCCAGGGTGGGGGTATCGATTGAGCTCCGTTTCTCAGAGCCGGGACCTGAACAGCCACAATAGAAGTTCCTGAGAAGATATGCTCTGTCGACTTTTCATGGAATCTTCCAGACCGCTGGTCGGGATACAGGCCCCGGTTGGGAGCCCAGGAAATAATGCTTGATTGAGAACGACCATATTGGTGGGTTGGAGCCATTTCGCCCTGGGAGTGGATGACATCCCAGGGCCAGCCCGTGGGCCAACATGGATGCAAAAATTGATTCAATGCCGAAGTGCCTCTCCAGGCATGTCAAGAGCTGGAGTGCAGTAATGGGAGAAACACATCGGACTCGAACTACCCTTCCGGACGCTGACGGATCAACTGTACTCTAGGATACTGTCAGATACGTCTGAAAGGGAGGTCTATACCTAGTAATATCTCTAGGCCTACCGTGAGTGCATTCCAGAACTCGCGAGGGGACGCGGTCGCTACTTTTGATAACCAGTCGCCACTCGAGGAGATATTTATGACCTCACTCGAGGCTTTGTTTTCAAAACCATGTAAAAATTCGTGATTAATTCTTGAATTGACTGAAGAGGGCGAGGCGACCAAAAGGGCCCCCAAAAGCCTCTTTGTTGCAGGGGGTATATGGGAACTACCAAGCTTGGATGAAAGGCATGCACATAAATCCGCTTGGTTTTCAGTGGTTAGCAGAGCCATGTGAGTGTAAGGCGAGAATTGGTACGAATATTTGGTCAGCTTCTGTTCGAGAAATGGCTGGGTGAGAATTTTGGGAGACGTCGAACTCGAATCAGTCACGAGGTGACATCTTACAATCGTGGCGCTAATCTTACCTCTTACATGTCCTGATTGGAGCCACAAATAAACACGAGATGGAAGTGGGCTCCAAGGCAGATACATGAGGAGATAGAAGCCTTCCAATAGCGTGAAATCTTACCTCTTAAAAGGGATATTAGGATGCGCTGATTGGAGCCACGCTTACAAGGACAAGGGTGAGTTCGGCTTCGAAGTTGAACTGATTGTCGGAAGAACAGCCTTGCAACGATCTGTCGGACTTTTAAGACGAATTTTCCTGGGGCAAAAGAGCCCTCTCAATTACCTGCTTGTGCCACCTTTGAGGGAGGGAGAAACTTGAGCAACAGACATCCATCCCTTCTCCTGGTGAGTTTTGACCCCCGTGTGTAGGATATAGGAATACCAAGATAACAAATAACTTCTTCTAGCACAATCAAAACCATTACGTACAATATCAATATGTGCAACCCAAGCGAAGTCAGGTATAATCAGCATTGCCACCATTTCACCATCTTGAACGAAGAAGAAATATGCGCCAACGCAACTCATAGCCGAGAAAGTGACCCACCCCACCGAGTTAGTTACGATCCATGTGAGGAAGCGGAAAAGCAGATGAGGCAGACGTTCGATTTTAGTGAGGGGAAGTACTGGTGCTACGTGAATGGCAAGTGGGTAACCGTAACGGTTGATAGTGCGAATCAACATTGTGGATTGCAAGTCTACCAGTGACACTATCTTTGTGGACTGCGTGCAAGCTAGGCAGGAATGACAAATAATAAGAATAATATCTACCTAAATGGTAGCCCGTGACCAAGTGGGTATAGTACATTAGTTTTGACAGCTCCCTCTACCATCCGTCCATCCAAATTGTTCCAAGAATCTGCCCACTTAATAGACCATGGTGGACAAATTTCTCGCCCAAGCCCGGTTCAACGATGCAAAAACCACTGCCCCGCATGAAGTGCCCATCTGGGAAAAGATCTTGACGATTCTAGATAAGGCAAGTGATTCTCGCTTTTCTGCAAGACTCCAAGGATCAGACAGCCAACGTACCTGGGGAAACAGGTCGAACAGGATATCGATGGCCCGGGACGACCTCCAACAACAATCTTCCATCCGAGCATAATGGAAGACTTATACTCGGCGTTGGATGCCGCCATCAATAGAATGCATTTTTGGTTCGAGATGGACGGAATAGCCAAAGGACTGGCCTGTATTGGGCAACATCTAGACGAACTCAACGAGATTATTGATCTTTCTATCAGCGAAAAGGCTGTATGTGGCGGGCTAAATCAAATTTTGATGTCATGAGGTAGACTTCTAATCGGTTGTCACAGGATGGCCATTTTTACTGGGCAGCAAAAGAGATTGGTCGGTGGAGTGCCACCATCCCCTAGGTCTGGGGGACGTCTTCTCCTCGCCCACGGACGAGGGAGGTAGTAGCAGAAGTATATAGTAAATCTGAGGGCAGCAGCTTTCTGCGAAGGGATGCTGGTATGAACATGGCATTTTCATCCTGATACAAAAGCACAGCCTTTGTTATAGATGTAGATAAAGACAATTGCTGTGGAGAAAAGGAGGAAATAGAGGACAGCCAACATATCGGAGCACTTATCCAAGAACATTCTATAAATACCACATAGAGATCTCTACATAGGGAGGTAGAAGAATATACTTACAAGCTGTGATGGACAGGATCCTACGGAAAGAACTGCCAGATAGTGTTAAGGTCAAGCTTCTGTCCGCACTGGGGCTCCGCCACTTGGCCTTGTATTAATCGGTTCCCTGTTACTCCTTGCTCCACCTTGGAGGAGCAATCTCGAGGTAAAGCATCGCCCCAGTTAGAGTGTGGGGGTTGTGTCGGCAATAACATGTCGTCTCGAATCTCTGGTGCGCGCCATTCAAACTTATCGTTTGACTGAAGCAAACCAACACCCGAAGGGGGGTGGGGCTGCTGACCTAAAGAGACGGCTATTGCCTCAGGCATAAACCACATGCAAACCCAGCAAACTACATAAACCAGGCAAACAACGTCTCATCGTGTCGCCGTTTCTTCAACTTCTCAAAGACCGATATCGATCTGCCGCGACAACATCCCGGGATCAAAATGGACGGTTTTGACGAGGAAGCCTTCAAGAAGTTCTTCCCAACGAGCTTTGGCAAGCAGCAGAAGAGCACCGACGTGGGCGCTCAAATTGATCGCACCAAGCGGAAGCATGTTGCTGCCAAGCCTGATGGCGACGATGAGAAGGCAGGGTTGAGTGGCGAGGACGCTGATATGCAAGCTGCTGCCGGAGAGAGGAAAGAGAAGCCCCGCGACGACAGCGACGATGATTCTGATGACTCGGACTCGGATTCGGACTCCGATGACGAAGACGAGTTCCCCGTCTCCCATGAGCTCATGCTCAAAACCCACGAGCGCGCAGTCACTACAATTACGGTCGATCCCGCGGGATCGCGACTCATTACAGGGTCTACTGATTGCACCATCAAATTACACGACTTTGCGTCGATGACGCCGTCCACCGTACGCGCTTTCAAGTCCGTCGATCCCTCCGCCAAAAAGCAGTCTGCGGCACAGGATGCCCACGCGGTGCACTATGCCGGGTTCAATCCTCTCTCTCCAGGCTATGTCCTGGTGGTTTCCGCCACGCCACAACCTCGGATTCTGAGTCGCGATGGAGATACCGTTACGGAATTCGTCAAAGGAGACATGTATCTGAGGGATTTAAATAACACCAAAGGCCATATATCGGAGACAACGAGTGGCGCATGGTGCCCAACCGACGAGAACCTCTGCGTCACAGCGGGAACTGACAGTACGGTACGCATCTGGGATGCGAACATGGGCCGGTCGCAGAAAGAAGTCATCATGTACAAGTCGAGAGTCGCTGGTTCCGCTGGTCGGAGCAAAATGACCGCCGTCGCCTGGGGCTCTCCCAAACAAGGCGGCCCTAATGTACTTGTCGCAGCTGCCCTGGACGGCAGCTTGATGATGTGGAGTGGAAATGGGCCCTTCCACCGGCCGAGCGGAGAGGTTCGAGATGCCCATGCGCGCGATACGTGGACCAGCGGGTTGGATATCAGCTCGGACGGGAGACTGGTTGTCACGAAAGGCGGCGATGACACGATTAAGCTTTGGGATACCCGGAAATTCAAGCAGCCGATTACAACTGTCTCTCATCCCTCAAGCTCTTTCCGTTATCCGTCCTCGAATATCGTGTTCTCCCCTACATCAGCCAATGTGCTCACGGGCTCGGAGACTGGACATCTGCATATCCTGAATCCAGCTACGCTGAAACCCGAGCTGGTTACTCCAGTCACGCCAGGATCAGCCTTGATCACTGTACAATGGCATGAAAAGCTCAACCAGATCCTCACGGGTTCCGCTAATGCCGAGACCCATGTTCTGTATAACCCCAACATGTCGACCAAGGGGGCAGCATTGGTAATGTCCAAGGCACCTAAGCGTCGTCACATCGATGACGATCCGAACCTCACCATGGACCTCTCCCAGGGCATCTCGGGAGACAACATAGTGGTCGGCTCGAACGGCGTTCCCCATTATAGCTCGGCAACCTGGTCCGCCCGGCACCCGACCATCGGACTTACAGCCTCGGGTCGCCCCAGGGATCCCCGACGACCTCATCTACCGGTCCAAACACCTTTTGCCAAGTCGAATCCTGACGAAAAACACATCCGTGAGAACATTCCGCTCAGTTCCATGCGGGATGAGGACCCCCGGGAAGCCCTCCTCAAGTACGCAGAGAAGGCCGAAAAAGACCCATTGTTCACCAAGGCATGGAAAGAGACCCAACCCAAGCCGATCTACCGAGAACTCAGCGATGATGAAGAGGAGCCGGAGAAGAAGCGGGCGAGACGATGAAGGCGTTCTTATATGGATGATCTGGATTAAAGATAAAAAGCCACAGATGGTTTTTTTCGTGTAAATAGATATCTCGTATAGCCGGCGATCTGGCGATCGGCAAAACCCCTCGCATGAATAATACAGGGCTAGTGTCCAAGCATGAGAGTCTCTGGATGGCATCAGGTGGGAAGGACATGTTCGATGACGTTGAAGGGGGCGGGCGGTGGATCAGATCCGGTGAGCGCTGATCAATCAATAGTAGTTCAAGTCGTGACCTGCGCTTTTTACTCCTCCCAACCCTACTTCTCTCCCGTCCATCATGCTGCGCTTGGAGCCTCTTCGCCCGTGCGACTAGTATCGTGATCCTGCGAGTTTTGTCCAGTGACCTTGGTTCCGGCTTGTCATCCACCGCCGTTTTCTCCTCTCCGCCCGCCTCCGCGTCTGCCTGCGCCGGTCAATCCGACACGAAACGTGCACCCTTCACCACTTCGTTTAACCTCCTCCTAGAAACCCAGTTCTGGAGAGAATTCCTCTCACAGTAGACGAATTACCCTTTGAACGGAACTCCAGAATGCGGTGTTGGTCAACAGCATGAACGGTCGTTGTCTCGGGTTGACCAAAAACACTCACAAAAGACAAGACCTCCCTTGGTGAGGCAGTAAAGTCGCATCGGAATCTTTTTGTTAAACCGTATCCATTTCCCCTTGAGATACGACTGGGAGTCTATAAACAAACGCACTGATATCCATCTTCCCCTCCGCTTTCACCGGAGGCTGCGGACTTTTCGGAAAGGTTCTCGCGCCAGCCTACTCTCCACCCCCTATATCTCCCCTCGACATTTCTCTGCTGCATACACTTCATACTCCGAATGGATCATATCCAGGAAAAAGGCCTAGCGGCTGGTCTGCTTACAGCGTTTTTCTCCACCGACCCCTCACCAACTTCATCCCAATATGCCGCTGCTTCCTCGTCTGTTACCCCGACCTCGGCTCCCGGACATAACGGTGATACTGGAGGACCCATGAAGGAATGGTCATCATTGATCGGGATCGTGACAGCGTTGGCTGGGAACGTGTTGATCTCGCTGGCCCTGAACATCCAGCGCTACGCGCACATCCGGATCGCGAGGGAGTTGGAACAGGAAAAGTTGCAGAAGGAGTTGGATTGGAAGCGCGCCAATCCAGACCAGGCGACAACTGGCCAGTACGGGGCTGTTTCTGGGGGCTACTATGAGGATGTTCGACGCGGTAGGAGCCGCGGCAGCCAGGTCGCTCGCTACAGAGATGAGTCGCCGTACCATGACCAGCCTCATATCGACGCTGGCGACGACGAGGACAGAGACAACCCCTCCGTTTCACACGATCGCATGCGCGACTCTTTCCTATCGGATCAGACGGCGGGCCCGGGCGATGGGAATCTGCGGCGCAAGTCTTACCTTCGCTCTCCGTACTGGTGGGTCGGCATTGTTCTCATGTGTCTTGGGGAAACAGGGAACTTCTTAGCCTATGGGTTTGCCCCCGCATCCATCGTGTCGCCTTTGGGGGTCGTGGCATTGATCTCGAACTGCGTCATCGCTCCTTTCATGCTGAAGGAAAAGTTTCGGACTCGGGACTTCTGGGGTGTGATGGTTGCAATCGCGGGCGCCGTAGTGGTTGTCCTCAGCGCCAAATCGTCCGAGGAGAAGATTGGGCCGCACGATATCTGGGTCATGATCACTCGCTGGGAGTTTGAGCTGTATCTGGGCCTCACGGCAGCGTTGATTGTTGGTTTGATGTGGGCTAGCGGCAAGTACGGTCCGCGAACAATTTTAATAGATGTCGGATTGGTGGCATTATTCGGTATGTCTCCTGCAATGACGTGTTTCTTCGTCTTGCAATGTACTGATTATATCTCAGGTGGCTATACTGCCTTGTCCACGAAAGGCGTCTCATCCTTGTTGTCATTTACATTGTGGCATGTAATCACCTTTCCGATCACCTATCTCCTAGTGTTCGTCCTTGTTTTTAGCGCCCTCATGCAGATCCGCTACATAAACCGCGCTCTGCAACGGTTCGATTCGACTCAAGTTATTCCGACGCAGTTTGTCTTGTTCACACTCTCAGTCATTATCGGCAGTGCTGTGTTATACAGGGACTTCCAGTCTTTTACCCCGGAGCGAGCTATAAAGTTTGTCGGTGGGTGTTTGCTCACCTTCCTCGGTGTATACTTCATTACTAGCGGGAGGGTCCAAACCGATGACGAGTCTACGTATTCTGCCAGTGACGAAGAGGAGGCCATCGGCCTCCTCGGAAGGGATCGGTACCGGGACAGGGTTGATATGTCCCCTCCCACCCAGCCTACAAGAGCCCAGAAGCCTAGGCAGAAATCTCCAATAACCCAGGACGACGACATACGATCCCCTGCCGGGTCTCTGCTTAGCCATGGCATAGAGGGTATTGATGAAGGGGACCATACGCCCAAGGGTGTTCTTTCTGCACCCTCGTCGCCTAGCGGCTCATTCACTGCCGAGTCTGAGCCATCATCTGCTGGACCTTCTTCACCTCCACTTCCATCGAACTCTCTGTTGAGAAACCCCTGGGCTGAGCCACACGAACAGCCTACTCACACCCCCAAGTCTGAACCTCGGATCCGCCCAACCACGCCTCCATCACAAACAGAACATTCAGTTAGCAGTCCAACGATGCTTCTCCGCTTTCCCGCCGCACCAGGCGCCGAGGACTATACTCCTCAACACCATACCCCTCGAGTTCAAAACCCGTCATCTACCTCCCGATACAATACATTGCCGCAAACCCCTCCATCCCGCAGACTACGCAATTCCATCTCCTCTCGCTTCTCCCCCGGGCCCCTTCTCCCGACTATCTCGGCCGGGTTCAGTGCCGTCGTGGCTGAGTCCCTACGCCGCGAAGATACCAGTCCCCACAAAGAACGGAAGCACACCAAGCGCGCCTCGAGAGGCAAGCGACTCAGCACGACCTTCATCGATGGGTTCCTCCGTCAACGTGACGGCGAAGCACGAGAGCCTGGATACGAGACTGACCCCAGTACCGCTGACGGCCACGATACTCGGCTCGGTCTTCCTGCTGCCCGGCTTCGTTCCACCGGCGATCTCCCCACCGAGCCGGTGACAGCTGATGCTTCCACACCTGCAGTGAACACAACTATTGTGGCTCCGCAACAGCATACCGACGATCTCTCCTCTCTGAACCGACTGCGGAGTCTTAGCGACTCATGGAGCGGAGGCGTGGCATGGCTTGGGGGTGCTCTCCGCAAGCCGGGTAATGACAATCAGGCTGCGGCGCCTGAGAGTGCGGTCGAGTCTCGTGGTAGTGAAGAGGGCGACAGGAATCCATGAGTGTAAAGGTTCCCATGTTGCTCGCGTACATACGGTGTATAACTCTCTACTTTCTTTCCTTTTCCCGTTGGCGGGCTTTCTTCCTATCGAGCTCTGCACCACATTTATCAAGGATATCGTGTTTATTAAGGATGTGTAGCATAGCATAGCATACTTACGTAGTTTTAATATCTAAAGTAAATGTATATAGCGCAATAAGCATTGTGTATTGAACTGTCTTATTGCACGACTACCTGTTGATGCGCGTAACCAGCCTTACGCTGAAGTTTCGTAGTTGGAACCAAGATAGAGGCTCATTTATTTGCAACAGAAGCATTACTCGCTCGCCTTTGAGCGCTATCCTTTCAATGACAGGCTTTCCCATATCGCCGCAGACGCATATAATTATAAGGTAGTGGCGCCAGATATCCGGCTGCCATAGAGGCTGCTGCGGCCATCCAGAATTGCGGATCACCAATGGCTACCACACCTCCAGTAAGATGATAGTCCACAATATTCTCTGCTGTCTCCATGGCCAGCATTGACACCATGCTCATGCCCATCGCTGTCCGTACTGCCATTGGCCATGACAGCTGGTCAGCACCACGGCGAAGAATTAGGGTTTCAACCATGATCGACGTCGTGATGCCAGATGCCACTGTCCACTCGTTAGTGGCTTCGTCTTCCTTGAAGTAGGGGCGGAAAATGTAAGACGACCTACTGGAAGCTCCCATGATAAAGCTCATGGACAGTTCAGGGTAATACGTCTGCAATACCCATAATGCAGAGAAATCACCAATGGTACAACCAACGAGGCAACGAAGCGTATTGATTCCAGCCCGCTTCCAAGTAGACCTACAAGCCCAGAATCCCGGATTCCACACAGATAGAGCCGAACCCAAGGGTGTAGATCTTGATAAAACCGTCTTCTTTGACTTGTGATTCCCCGTAGCTTGGCTAGAATTACAAGCTTGCGCAGAAGAAAAGCCCGAAAATGACCGAAAGGGATGAGCTAGACGGGGATAGGGCCTAACTTGCCGTACGTGAAGCGTTCGACCAGTTCTATACATTTTTGAGGGTGGTGAAGATTTGCTTGAGCGATTGAGAACATGTTTAGCATTTCTGTTTTATTTAACTTCGCTTGTGTGGCCATGGGAGGGCATAGCTGATGGTTGACGCAAAAAAGGCGCATCCCGGAAAATTCGTTCTCTTATGTCCGAGGAAACTCCACATAGATCCGGTACTACATCCAGCGACATCTGTGGCAGAAATACCTCACTAAGGCAGTCAGAGGCCATCGAAGTATAATGTATCTGTCGTACCGCTTGGTTTCTTACCCCTTAGCTTTTTGCGATCGCGAATTTCTGTCTTATCTGAATATGAGTCTCCCAAATATCAATGCAAGCCCAACGACTAATAGGCTCCGACAGTTGCTTCAACGCCATAAAGAATGCTTTAGAGACAGCGAGGGTCGATAAACTCGTCTGTCCTGAACATGTAAAGGGTTTGAACATAGCGATAAGCATCTGCCTGAGTCTATCTGCAGGTGTAAAGCCTGAATAGGAGCCTGGAGCAACAATATTTTCTTGTTATTCCTAACCCATCAATTTCATATACAACTGCATGGCGTATGGTGGAAAGGAAAAGAACCTTAGGAAGCTTTTGAAACCGATAGAATTTCCGCCCTTTGTAGGACGTGTACTCCGATGGTGATCATAGATGAATAAGGGTTGCGAGTTAAAGCGTAGAAAAGATCAGGTCTTCCGGCCAACTACCACTAGTTACAAGACCGCGCTTTTTCGGTTGCGAAATCCGAATTCTTGGGCCATCATGATTTCATTCGCCGATGGATCTATCCCTTTCTCCCTATTAAACATAAATTGTAGGAACCCGGAATGATTCTTCTGGCAAGTCTGTCGTCACCTTCCTATGCCAACCGATGGAGTATTCTTCTCGAAATGATTTGAATACCAGAAAATAAACTATGACAGGGAGCCAAGTTGACTAGATCCCAAAGTGACCCTTCTATAAGACATCGAAGAAAGATAGGGCTCAGTGGCAGCTATGGTGTGCTTTGGTTCGCTGGCTATACTGTGCCCAAGCTAGGAGACACGCACAGATGACTGCTCGCCGAATATTATGGCGACTAAAGCCTTCGCGTGTAATACTCCACGCAAGGGTTAGAATGGAGATGGCTAAGAACACGGGCCTAAGGCTCTCAATGCTGGCTGCAGTGGTAGACCCAGCAAAGACAACATCAAGTAAAGTCTACTCGAGTTAGTAATAGTGAGAGGAGTAAAAATGGCTAGGTCATACCGGCAACCAGCAACACGAACACGACAACAAGGCGGAGCCCTCCGGTAGAACAGCAGATGTCACCTGAAGGATACGCCTGAAGAGACCCGTATTATCTGAGTCAGGTTTGGAAATCTTGTCATGAGAGGGTGGGCAGTTATTGCATGACATGTTGGCTGTGGAGTCAGTTGACCGTTGGGATGTTTGTTATGTCCCAGAAAAAAAGTGCTGTGGCCGACTTTATGTAATGCAGCAAGGGGGGAGATGCGGCAATTTTGCCATGGTCCTCTCACAATAGTTAACTAGACATGAGCATACCAACCAAGGACGCGATAATAACTCAAATATGACAAAATATCTTATCAGTTTCACAGTGATTTGACAATATCATGATCGGCAGAGATAATCACTCAATGTGAAGTCTTCTCAACCGATCGACTCGTAGTAATAGCAGTATCAGAAAACTAGAGATATCTGGGCCAGTACACAAACAGGCGCGTTTTATGCGGAGTGTTTCCTAGCTTGGGAATGATGGTAATACCCCAAATTCCGACCTAAAAAAAAACCGCATCGGCGACCATCTGCAAGCTCGACGACGTTCAAACCACCAGACAAAAGTTACTTTATTGCTCTTTGGATGCACCCCAACATCTTCAATTATATAACTGCGTCACCTTGCTCCACATCCTTATTTTCTCTAATTCTGCGAAAACCAACGGCTGCATTCCCCTGAGCCTGAAGCAACGAGCAAAGCTATTCTGGTAGGCTCCGATATAGGTTATTTCTTAGTTCACAATTAGGCCCATAAAAGCATGGTATCTATGCCGAATCAATTTTGATACCAGCTAGATAAACTATATGTAAATACATGGCTACGGTAGTGGACTTGTGTTTCAACCCGTCTCCATATTTATAGGAAGATGACAATGATCCTAATACTGGATGTTCAACTGTCAGACTAAGTTTGTTCGGAGCCACACATTGTCCTTCTCAGTGCAATATCCTGGGAACATTGTTAGAGAGAGAGCGAAGTGGCTGAGCTTCTTTGGCATTCGATATACAAGCCACTTAACCCGATCCAAACTAACCCATGCATAAGCTTACGCCCTTGTCCTGCAACAGGGCCCCTCGAAAATTCCTGATACGTGGGAATTGTTTTAGCCTGCCACCACTGACCTGACTAAATCCAGGATTGGTGATACAAACTACAAGGGTCTTTGACCCCCTCATTTCCCGCACCCGTGAATTTATCCGCACTGCCATTCCCCATAAGATACACACCCGAGGGGCTCGGATCGACTAAACCCCATATTCAATACCTCGTTTCCCCCAGAGACGTTTTGCTGGTCCACTTAGTTCGGTGCTAATTGCTCCGTTCGACCACAAGTCCTCTTTATTTGTCCATGTGTTTGCATCGCTAGCGATGTATTTGATCCGGACTCATCTCCGACTTGTCTTGACAGTCAATCTAAACCTCGCTTGGCTGGCTCATGCGTCAACCTTACGATTTTCATGAGCTCGCTACTTTTCTCCTCTTTCCCCGAGTTCATGACGGCCTAGAAATGCCTAGACTGCCAGTCCACTTCGGAGATAAAACGGGGGTCGTTCCTCATAACCTATATTTTTCTCCGGTTTCTTCTCTGCCATTGCGACAAGGCGCTTGAAAGTTTGGCGATACCAACGACTGGTGCTTTCTTAAAAAAGCAGAAATGGTGGCTGGCTTCTCTACCAAGGGGCTGTTGCTCCTAGGGCTCTTGTCGGGCTTTACTGCTGGCGATGCCTCGAAACCGGTCTACAAAGACCCCAGTGCCTCAATTGACGATCGGGTTTCTGATCTACTGGGCCGGATGACCATTGAAGATAAGATGGCACAATTGATGCAGGGTATTTTCTGGGGTCTTGAAGAGTTTGTCCCGGGACACTGAGCTGACCATTTCTGCAGGAGACATCACCAATTGGATGAACTCCACTAGCGGTGCGTTCAATTATACTGGTCTGGTACAGAACATGAAAATGAAGGCGGGGAGCTTTTACGGTAGGCAAAACGAAGTCTTCTCTGTTAGGTGTACTAATTGTCACTCAGTTGGATACCCCGTTTCTTGGGACTGGATTGCTACGAACGTCAAGAGAGCTCAGGACTATCTCATGGAAAATACGACACTCGGTATCCCAGCGCTTGTTCAGACCGAGGGTGAGCCTGATCATGGACCCTTTACGTGGCAGCGTATGCTTATGGTGAAATTCAGGAATCCACGGTTTCCTCCTCGGAAATGCAACGATCTTCAACTCGCCAATTGCATATGGGTGTTCGTTCAACCGGGAGGTATTGATGCAGACATACCAAAAATTATATTGACAGTATTGCTGACAGAATAACTACAGTTGGTCCAAAAAATGGCAAGTCTCATCGGCCAGGAGTCAAGCGCCTTGGGTGTCAACCAGCTCTTCGCACCCGTCGTTGATCTTGCACGCGAATTGCGTTTCGGTCGAGTTTGTTTGCCGGCCCTGCTTATCAAGAGAACCAGTAATTACTGACAGCCGCACGTAGGTGGAGGAGATGTTCTCGGAGGACCCGTACCTTGCTGGTGAGATGGGCTTTAGTTACACCAAGGGACTGCAAAGCACGAACGTCTCTGCTACTGTGAAACATTTCATAGGATTCGGTGAGCCGGAGCAGGGCATCAATACTGCCCCCGTGAAGGGAGGCGAGCGGTACCTCCGTTCAACGTATGTGCTTCAATTCCACGATAGGGACTCGGACTGACAGCAACAGATATGTGCCACCGTTTAAACGGACCATCATGGACGGTGGAGCATGGAGCATCATGAGCGCCTACCACTCGTGCGTCCTTTTTTCCTGTACCTCTGATTCTATTTCTTAACAAATTCCAGGTACGATGGAATCCCTGCCGTCAGTGACTACCACACCCTCACGGAGATATTGAGAGAGGAATGGGGATATGACTACTACGTGATCAGCGATGCCGGAGGCACGGACAGACTATGCAACTCCTTCAAGCTCTGCCGCAGCTCTCCCATCGACATGGAAGCTGTCACTCTCCAAGCCCTTCCTGCCGGTAACGACGTCGAGATGGGTGGTGGATCTTTGTACGTTTCCACAGTTGCCGCGCAGTATCTGGCAATACTGACAAACAACCAGCAACTTCCAGAAGATCCCAGAGCTTGTCAAGTCTGGAAAGCTTGATATCGAGACAGTCAACACTGCCGTTGCAAGATTACTTCGTGCCAAGTTTGCGATGGGTCTCTTCGAGAACCCTTACCCAGCCGCCCCCGAGAGTGAATGGACAAAGCTCATCCACAGCCGTGAGGCGGTCGAAGTTGCCCGTGAGCTCGACCGTGAGTCGATCGTCCTTCTCGAGAACCACGACAGTATCCTCCCGTTGAAAAAGAAGGGCGACATTGCCGTTATCGGTCCCATGGCCCATGGATTCATGAATGTGCGCACCACCCAGACAGCTCCAGAATTTGCAAAAGACAGCAACTAACAGCCGCAGTATGGCGACTACGTCGTATATAAGAGTCAGTACCGTGGAGTTACGCCCCTAGACGGCATCAAAGCAGCTGTAGGCAAGAAAGCACGCGTGCACTATGCCCAGGGGTGCGAGCGCTGGAGTAACGACCAGTCCGGCTTCGACGAAGCGATCAGCGCCGCGAAGAAATCCGACGTCGCTATCGTCGTCGTCGGCACTTGGTCTCGCGATCAGCAGGAACTCTGGCAGGGTTTGAACGCCACGTACGTTGCCTTACCTCTCTTCCTATGCCCAGGCCTTATGCGTAAGGAATTCACGGGCTAACTCTACGACGACAGGACCGGAGAACATGTGGACGTTAATGACCTCTCCCTGGTGGGTGCTCAAGCCCCTCTCATCAAGGCCATTGTCGATACCGGCGTGCCCACCATCGTCGTGCTCTCCAGCGGCAAGCCCATCACCGAGACCTGGCTTTCAAACTCGACGTCCGCGCTGCTCCAGCAGTTCTATCCCTCTGAGCAAGGCGGTAACGCCCTGGCGGACGTCCTCTTCGGAGACTACAATCCCTCCGGTAAGCTATCCGTCAGCTTCCCGCGTTACGTCGGCGACCTGCCGATCTACTACGACTACTTGAACTCCGGACGGTCGATTGGGGACTCGGGCTACGAGGCAGCGGACGGCAGCCTTGTCTTCGGACACCAATATGTGCTGGGATCGCCCACGCCATGGTATCCCTTCGGCTACGGAAAGAGTTACTCGACGTTCAAGTACGGGAAGGTCACGCTAGATAAGACTACTGTGTCGGCAGACGACACGGTCACCGTGAGTGTGGATGTGACCAATACCAACCGTCAGCGTGATGGAGCCGAGGTCGTACAGGTGTATGTCGCAGACGAGATCGCGACGGTTGTCGTGCCAAACCGCGCGCTGCAGGGATTCGAGAAGGTGGTGATCCCCGCGGGGAAGACGAAGACTGTGAAGATCCAACTCGCGGTTAAGGACCTTGGGCTGTGGAATTCGGCGATGAAGTATGTCGTCGAGCCGGGTGCCTTCAATGTGCTGGTCGGCAGTAGCTCGGAGGATATCCGTGGAAATGCTACTTTCTACGTGCAGTGACTTTGCTGGTCAGAGGGTTGGCATGGAGATTACTTGGGGGTGATTGAATTTTTCTGTGTTTGTATTGATCATCAACTTCCGTGAACATGATTCGTGACTTCGTCTCTCCTCGAATGGAATGATAGAATGGTAAAACTTGATGGACCAATAACTTAGTGGGGTTGCAAGTTTTTTGGGTCTGCATGAGAGCAATCCGGTTCGCTGTCAGCTATCGGAAGGATCAGCTCGTTGCCCTGCTTCGTTTTTAGGTTTGATATCATCCTGCGTGTCATGACCTGCTTCCTGGCCCATACTCGCCCCAGCCTGTGGGTTGGGACTTTCGTTTGGAGCAGGCACAGGTGACGCCTCCGCTTTGTTTTGTCTGTCAGCGCTAGATATGGCTTCAGCGCGTCTTGTTTTAGCTCCTTCTTTCAGCTTTTCCCATCGTTCTCGATACCGCCCGACAACATCGCGCAGCTTCGCGTTCTCACGGCCGACCTTCTCCAGTTCCTTTTCACCGTGTTTGATCAACTCCTCGAGCTCCTTGATGCGTTGGTCTTGCTCTGTGAGGGGAGGTGCAGACAGAGTTGAAGTAGGTGATGGTACGGCCGGTGACGACTGCGGGTGCTGTTCCGGTGATGGGATATTCTGGTGATGCATGGCCTTGAGGGACTGTTGCAGCGCCATGGACGAGGATTGCGCATTGACTTCCCACATGTGGAGCCGCTTGGAAAGGGTATCGGAGAGGTGCCTGAGAGCTTGGTTTTCCATCTGTAGTTCCTCCATCGTCTTGGGTGTTTCCAGGCTGGCGAATCTCTCGGATCCGCGACCGGGCTTTCCTTTACTACGAGAAAAGCTCCGGTGAAGTTCCGGGGACGCAGGAGTCTCGTAAGCATCAACAAAGTCCTCATCATCTGCGTCAAGACTATCCCGCCGCACATCTTTCCCTTGCCGCGCAAGGATTGAAGCATACGATACTGTGCCGCCTGTTGTTGGAACAACATAGAACGATTCCGCCGTATTCCCTGTTCCCTGGCCGGATGAGTCGCGGATTGCCTGCAAGGCCGCCTTAGAGAAGATTTTGCTGATGTCTGGATCAGTAGAGGGGGAATGGCGATCGGAGGTGGCATGTTGTCGGTCAACTCGTGTCTCCGCGGGCGATTTCCGGCTCGACTCGGCTTGGCCCGATCCATCCATCCCTAGCGGAAGCCCGGCGAACGCCAGCGGAGCGGACAGCTTCGAAATAAGGCCTTCGAAGGTGGAATAAAATTTTTGGAATCCCTCGTCGGTCAAGGACTGTTTACCTCGTGGACGTAGAGACTCAACGGGAGGGGGCACGTATTCCTGTGACGTGATCTCTGTCGGGCTGATAGATGGCGGAGACCAAGGTTGTCTAGGAGCAGTCTGACGACTCGACCGGTCCTTCGCCCCATGTGACTGTGTACTACGCAGCCTCTCGCTCGTCCTAATTTTGGTCGGGCCATCGGTCATCTTTGCGCCGGCTTGCTGGGCGGACACGGCTGGGGACGCTGGGGAGGCACGACGCGGCTGGGCCGGGATACCCCGTGCGGAAGCCAAGTTACTAGCAATAGATGAGGTTTCGCGCGCGGGTAGCCGAGTTTGCGCCGTCAGTCTGGGAGGCTGTTGCTGCGCATCTGTCGTCTGTGACGAGGTCTTGATAGTAACGGTGTCGGTCGATCCCGCAGTCGAGGAAGCGGTGGGCGGGTGCTCATGTTGGAAACGGAGGATTTGAGCGAGCTTTTTGTGGTGTTGCTCGAGAAGCTGGAGGGCGCGAAGAGCCTGGAGCATTATTGCATCTTGTGTTAGTGCCCATTTGCATAGGTCACAGTAGAAAAGTGATTGTAGAGCGTACTTCGCGATCGGAGCTGCTTTGGGCAGCAGTAGCGAACTCGCCGGCCGCCAGATCGTGTTCCTCGCTCGCGGCTACAGGATTCGATTTGCGGGTTTCGAGAACTGCATTTCGAGCGTGGGTATGAGCCTTGTTCCAGCATGTTTGTCAGGTCATGTATACGAGAAAGGGCGCCGGGCGTAGATGGTTGGGCTTCGCGAAGGCATACCAAAGTGAGGGGAGCTGTCTCCATGGCTAGCGTTTCATTCACGCCCTGGGCGGGTGAACGAGACGAGGAATGTTGAGCCTATGACAATAAATAGATGAAATTCATATGCGGAGACAAAAGAGCCAGAATCTCGAGAAGATGGCTGGTGGGAGGGGGAGAAATGGAAGGAAGTTGAGGTTGAAGTTGACGAGAAAGAAGTGAGCTGGCCATGATGACATCATCCAAGTCACGGGTCTCCCAGACAGAAGTATATCACACTTGCATCACGCTGATTTCTGTATTTCGAGCGAACCAATCTCTGCTTAGCCTGTTGAAGAAAGATAGGAAATACGGCATTTCTACTAGTGTGTGTGTTCCAACAGTGATCTTGTAGACTGGAGGCAGCATCGGGGCAGAAATGAAACAAACGGGGTGTCCATTCTCCTCTATGTACATGCAAGCCCTACTCTGTAAACCCTTAAGCCGGAACTGTACACTAACCCTATCATGGAAATAATATGCCCTTGTGATGGAGCTTAGCTTTAAGGCAAGTCCGTCAAAGACCTGGTCAGAAGGCCCGTTGTGGACGGGATGGGGCATCCGAAGCAACGGAGCGGGGGTCCGCGCAGTGATGTTATCAACGTGCGGAGTGCGGAGTATACCAGATATAAAATCCTCGGACAGATGATATCAGCAGAAGTAAAATCCATTTTGGTTTCCTCGGAGTATTTCATCTGTGCGAATTCATCAATAATGACGGTTAGTAGCTCATATTCATTCCTGTCCTCGAAGAAATAAAGCCACTAATCGGCTCCCGCAAGATCCAACAGGACACCAACCCCTCTTTCGTTCTGCGAGCGGTAAAGGACGTTTCCTTCGAGGAACGACCCGTTCCAGCCCTCAAAGACCCCTGGGATGTGCGCGTTCGCGTCGCAGAAACGGGTATCTGCGGCAGCGATGTCCATTATTGGCAACGGGGCCGAATCGGCGGTTCGTACTTCGAGAAATATTGAGCCAGGATATACCCACTCACTACTGCGCATAGACTTTGTTTTAGAGTCCCCTATCGTTCTCGGCCATGAAAGTTCCGGAGTCATCGAGGAGGTTGGATCCGCCGTGAAGAACCTCAAGGTCGGACAGAAAGTTGCGATCGAGCCGGGTGTTCCTTGCAGACAGTACGCAATTACCTTCATTACCCTGGAAGCTCCGCAGTACTGCCTCCCTGTCAAAGATTCTGCCGACTGACATCAACCCTAGCTGTGATTACTGCCGTAGTGGCTCCTACAACCTCTGTCCCGACACCGTTTTCGCAGCCACCCCACCACACGACGGAACGCTATCAAAGTACTATATCACCCAGTCGGATTACTGCTACCCCATTCCGGCCCACATGGACCTTGAGGAGGGCGCGATGGTAGAGCCGGTGGCGGTCGCAGTGCAAATCACAAAAGTCGGGAACGTTCGTCCGAATCAAAACATTGTCGTCTTCGGCTGCGGGCCCATCGGTCTTCTCTGCCAGGCCGTTAGTAAAGCATATGCTGCACGGAAGGTCATCGGCGTCGACATCAGTCAGTCTAGATTGGACTTTGCCAAATCCTTCAGTGCTGATGGGGTCTTCCTCCCACCGGCGAAGCCAGAAGGCACCGATGACTCCGAGTGGAGTGAACAGCTCGCCAAGATGATCAAGAAGCAGTTTGATCTAGGAGAAGGTCCCGACGTGGTTATTGAAGCTACAGGCGCCCAAGCGTGCATCCAGACCGGAGTGCATCTGACTAAGAAAGGAGGCATGTATGTTCAGGCTGGTATGGGCAAAGAAGTGAGATATATCCCCCAATCGTTTAAAACGTGGTTTCTGATGGATAACTGACATATGCTCTAGAACGTAACATTCCCCATTACTACCGCCTGCATTCGCGATCTCACCATTCGCGGATCTATCCGCTACACCACTGGTTGTTACCCGACTGCCGTTGACTTGGTTGCCAGTGGAAAGATCGATGTGAAAAAACTTATCACTGATCGGTACACTTTTGAAAATGCGGAAGATGCCTTTGAGCTAGTACGGCAAGGGAGGGAAAATGTGATCAAAGTGATCATCCATGGATACCGAGGGTAGACAAAACAAAACGAAAAGCAAATTCTATAGAAAGCATGGGTATTGAGGTTCGCAATAGAAGGTCTGAACGGTCTGAACCAATATTGTATTTCTACTAAGAAGTAGTACCAAACTCAATCGATCACACCGCCAACATTCGGTCTGGAGATAAAGCGGGTACAAACATGCTACTGCCAGAAAACATACAGAAGAGAGCCTTTCCAATCTCATGGGGATGTAATATTGCAGTTACATAATTGCTCGTCCAATAAAGGATATAGGGGCAAATATATCCTGAACTCGTATAGCTCTTAAAATGAGTTGCAGTAAACACTGTCATTTTTTACAATTTGTTTGGGTCGCGCCAAAGCTGAAGCTACTTCCCAGGGCAAATCTAATGGCATTATTGTTAACAGGGGGCCACCGAAAGTACGAAATAAATGCATGACGTTATAACTGCGTCTAAAACGTTCTAATGCGCAAAGGCATACTGCGGACCACTGCTTCCCGTACACTACCTGGCACACGGAGTACACCTCTCCGGCAACGCATGCTAACACGGTACGGTGAGCGTTGTTGGAGCCAGCAATTAAGTTTACTTAACTTATAGCACCAGAATATTAAGTGTCGAGGGGATCTAGGCTTCTGATCAGTATAATTCTCTAAATACCAAACGAACGGAGCGATAGAGAAGACTCGCGAAATATATGGTAATTGCGCTCTAT
Organism: Aspergillus ambiguus; assembly: GCF_047715705.1. Lineage (NCBI taxonomy): Eukaryota > Fungi > Ascomycota > Eurotiomycetes > Eurotiales > Aspergillaceae > Aspergillus > Aspergillus ambiguus. The sequence goes on along the minus strand of NW_027395548.1, from coordinate 194,928 downwards.
AAGTCCCCAGGAAATATCATGATTGACTCATTTACAAGGGAAGATGGAACAACAATACACCAAATTGGCCGAAACTATTCGGAGGAAAGCAGCAACACATCCCAAAGACCGGTACCTAGTGGCCGTTGCCGGAATCCCTGGCTCTGGGAAGACAACTACTGCGGAAGCAGTGGTCAACGCCCTCAACCAGCCATCATCCTTTTCCCCTCGTGCTTCCCTCCTGTCTATGGACGGCTTTCACCTACCGCGTTCGACTTTAGACCACCTTCCTAACCGCGAGGAGGCTTACATCCGCCGCGGGGCGCCATGGACTTTTGATGCGGTTGGATTCGTGAAGTTCATGCAACGGCTGCGTTCCTGGGCAGATAGGGCCTCAGTATCGGACCAAAGTTCGTTGTCGTCGGGGTCGCTGATGTCTTCGAGGTCTCTCTCTTCAGCCGGCGGAACAGACGAGGACAGCACCATTTATGCTCCAACATTTGACCATAAGCTGAAAGACCCGGTCGAGAATGGCATACAGATAACGGATGATATTTCAATTGTGATCGTCGAGGGGAACTATCTACTCTTGGATGAACCTGTGTGGAAAGAAATTGCTCAGATTGTTGATTATAAAGTGTTCATCGACGCCGATCTTCAGATTGCTAGAGGCCGTTTGGCCAGACGGCATGTCGCAGCGGGCATTGAGGAGACGCTGGAAAATGGATATCGACGAGTTGACGCGAATGATTATTTGAATGGGATGACGATACTCGAGAAACGGATCGAACCCGATGTGATTTTACAGAGTGTTGAGAATGTGATTTAATGGTCTAGTATCTCTTCTATCAGATGATTCTTAGCAGGTAGTATCAACAACATTTGATTTAATTTCGATGTACGATCTATTAGGGCCTGTTTCGGTCTAAAACGCTTGCAATTTGGTTCTACAAACACGTCAAGGGAATAATATCTGGGGGTATGTATTTCCTATTTGATATCATCACGCCATGTGCTCTTAAGAGGTACCATCCAAGCACAAGAGCCAATTAATCCTTGACCCACAAGCAGTGATCGAGATCGACTTTGATAGATTTGAACCCCACCTGGTCGATCAGAGGAGACGGCCATACCAGCCGATGACGGCAGACGGACTTTGTCGTCCGTTAGTCCATGCGCCGACGGAGAGGGCCTCCGAGTGGGCCTGTATGTATGGGGATTGGACCCACGAATCCGGAGGCACTCAGAACGGGGTACGTGGTCCTGTCCGTCCGGTAGACTGGCTTGATCCGTGAACAGAAATTGCCAGGAGTGGCAATATGTTAAATAATGCCGAACGTGTAACTGGAGATAATCAATAGCAAGGGATTGACCAACTGCCATACACACTATCAACCGGCAAAGACAATACCTGGAAAATGGTCCTCACCCAGCCACCAAACCAACATATATCGAAGGCCTTTGATCTTACAGGTAAGGTGGCAGCAGTGACTGGTATGTAGGACACATGCATATAATTGATGGCACACCTGAGCTGAAAAATTAATCAGGTGGAGCTCGTGGAATTGGTCTCGAGGTCTCCAGAGGATTGGCAGAAGCAGGTGCTCATGTCGGTATTCATGTCCTTTCAACCATATTCCTATACTGATAATAGGCTTCGGAAGGTCGCAATAATCTATAATTCTTCTACCACGGCTAGTAAGATTGCTGAGGAAATTGCTTCGGAGAACAAAGTCAATGTCCGCGCATACCAAGCCAATGTCGCAGATCGGCAATCTATTGAAGACGCAGTCCAGCAGATTGAAAGCGACTTTGGAAAACTCGATATTATGGTGGTAAACTCCGGTGTTGCATCATGCGTTGCGGCTGAGGAATACACCACGGAACAGTGGAAGCAGATCATGGATGTAAACCTAGATGGTGCTTTCTACTCGGCCCAGGCTGCAGCAAAGGTTTTCAAGGCACAAGGAAACGGTAACGTTATCTTCACAGCCTCCGTCAGCGCGACTCTAGTCAATGTTCCCCAGAAACAAGCCGCGGTAAGACAAGACTTTGTGTGCCGTCGATGGTCGAGACTAACTCTGTATGTCGCAGTACAATGCCTCCAAAGCGGGTGTCGTCCAGCTAGCAAAGTGTCTGTCAGTTGAGTGGGTCGATTTTTGCCGAGTCAACTGCATTTCACCAGGATTCATTGCCACGGAAATCCTTGATATCCATCCGCAAGAGTGGAGAGAGAAATGGATGGACATGATTCCTGCTCAAAGAATGGCACAAACTTATGAATTGAAAGGGGTACGCTCCCCTAAATACAAAGCTATATTCGGAGCTAACATATTTTCCCATAGGCTTATGTCTTCTGTGCTTCAGATGCTTCTAGCTACATGACTGGAGCGAATTTAGTCATTGATGGCGGATATACCCTGCCTTAGAATGAGGCTTTTAAATATAAGATCACGCATTCTCTATGTTACGTCATAAATCAGAATGGAAACGAAGTTCGTGAGACCGTCTTGTCGTGTTGGTAACTCGTCATATGATATTGCAACCTGCCAGGAGTCAAAACATCTACTCTAGTCCCGGAAGACGGTTCATGAAATCCATAATCGTAGATTCCTGTCTGAAGGAGCATTAGCAGACGGCAAAGACTAGAAGGGAAGAACTCACATTATCGTATCTGTACCATCGAGTTGACCTATCTCTAATGTTGGCCACATAAGGGGATACAGATTTGCCAGCTGTGTCTGTGGTGACTCTTCAGTCGGACCACCCCATCCGTCAACGTTCGGATGGAGATAGGCCCCACACAGGGATTGGATAACTGCTAAACAACGTCTTGCTGTAGGGTTTAACGGCACCATCAACTCTAAGACTTCGACAGCTTGCATGATCTGGGCCCGCCAGCCTTCTGCCAGTGATGACTGAGGATCATTGCGCAAACATATCACGGGGATCAGGACTGCCTGGAACATGAAGTACAATCCATACCAACATGCCATCATCGTCCTCTCCTCATGCTTCCAGAATGTCGAAATAAGCTGGATCTCTTCTCGGGCTGTGTTTAGACAACGCTCGATTGCGACCCCTACGTGAGCGTCACCCCACGCCTGAGTATCCTCCGGGCCCCGTTCGATTCGTGCCATGAGTCGGCCGACAAGGAAAGGCCGGTACATCAATAACCGAAAATTGCGATATCGCCAGCGCAGAATGGCATGGCAAAGGCGGAACTTGGGGGGTTGGATGGCTTCTTCCTGAAAGAAGGGGGGTAGCTCTTCGAGCCATTTCCCAATGCACTGGTCGTCCAGTTGCATCATTTCAAGAGCAGATGGGAACGGTAATGTGATAATTTTTGAGTATATATGGTTCGTCGCTCGATGGAAGGTTGCCTGGGCTCGGAGATGGGTGTAGATCGTTGTCTCTTGTGCAGGATCTGGAGTACTCTTCGTTCCTGCGGTAATGTCCTGTGCCGGTTAGTCTTGTGCTCAATGTAAAGTTCCTATAGGTAGACTAACGCTGTCATGGGCATTTAGAGGTAGTTGAACATCGACACCATCTTCTGGAAAATCAAGCGGCCGGGAGAAGGTGATGATGGCCCCTATATCGAAAATGTATAAGCAGTACCACACTCTTCGTCTCATCTCCAGCGTCAGCAAACTGGCATCCCACGTCGGGAATTCTTTATGCAAGCCAATCCCTATTGCTACACGCCTCGATAGCCCCATGTAGTTGTACCCTGAGTTAGGTTTGTTCCTTTTTTGGAGGTAGTTCGATATCAAGGTCAAGGCCTGTACGAGCACCAAGTTGCCGGACTCCAGCACATCGATGGATAGCCTCGCCTTCGCAGCATCGAAAAGAGCAAGATCAACTTCAGTTGGGTGAGTTGCGCTCGCAAAAACACCTATAGCGGCCATGACGAAAAGGAGTACATGCCATGCATTACCGGATGGTCGGGGGATGATCTCCATGAATTGTGCTCGGAAAGTGGCTTCGTGCACTATAGGGTATGAACAATGATAAAGGCCGAAGTATGCATCGATAAATGGCTCCAACTGTGACATCGACGTCGGCGTGAACGGTATGCTAGGGTGATAATGGTAGTCTCCTTGCACGTCTGCATCATAAGTATTGATGTCTTCGGTTGATCTTGTACTTGTCAGACGGAGAAGCGCAGCACCAGACGCAGATCCTAACCAGGAACTCAGCTCCATCATGCAATAGCCTCATGAATAGCGTCACTTACCAAGATATCCTCCCTCATTTGATCTACTTGTCAGACTGGCCATACCATCGACAAACCGGTCTCCGTTCGCTGACCCAGTTCTCTCGTCCCATTCAAAATTAGTCGATGATGGAGGTGTCTCCAATGAGAGTGCAGAGGTCCCAACAGACCGAGAGACAGAGCTCGTCCGCATAGTCCCTCGCGAAGGGTGCCCAATCTGTGATGGACCTGACAGGGTAGACGTCTCGGCATTCTCAGAGTAGGAATGTGTCGCGACGGCGGGAGGGGGAATAGCATCATGGTTGGAACGAACCGCATTTGCTAATGATCTATTCTCTACATGTCCCGTTTGGGGTCCCTCTGCTGATAGGGGCACTCCGTGTGCTTGTGAGTTTTCTGGTTGTCGTTGAGAAACTGCTCCTATGTGCGGGAAGCGCATTTCATCGCCGACCACCTCTGCGGTAGTGTCAACATAGTCGAAGGGCCCCTTCTCATGAGAATCACCCGTAGATCTATCCGGCATGAACTGCCGTAACAGAGCCTTTGTCCGGGCCAGTTCCGACTCCACCTGAGTCAGGTAGGTCCGTGTAAGAGGCGTTCTAGTAAGCTTCTCATACATGCATCGACGGTTGAACTTGCTGCAGAGGTGACACACGGGGACCGCTCGGTTGCATTTAGATTTTCGCCGACGGCATTCCCTGCATGCCTGGTCCGCTGTTGCGCGGTTCTCTTCATCACCTTCGGGGGACAGACGTCCAACAGCCGGGGCACCTCCGATGGTCGCATCTGCCGTCATTGTGCAGGATTGCTGACGCTAGCTGATTAAATAACCGGTAGCGCTAGTTGCCGTAGCAAGCGCATATTAGCAGAATAGATGGCGTTGCAGTGCTAGCTGGCCGGGCAGAGATAACCAACCCTTGGAGAGGAAATGGGGGACTTCCGGTTTCCGATGCCCGGGGCAGTAATGAGCTCCAAGTGGGGCACAACGTGACTGGCTTCATAAAATCCGAATGGAGAGAATCATGGAACGCTACTATATCAGTGATCTTTTTTGTAGAATACATGTGGAGCTGAGACACAGTTAGACAGCCGAATGCCCAATACCTATATCGACATAAAATGGCCATCCCTACACCCTAGGAACCAATAACAGAATAAAACACTCATTCAACCAGCATTTTCAGTATGCTCGATGCTTCCCTTGCCGACATCGTACCCCTTTCCTAAAGGCTCCCCTGGCCGGATAGCTACAGGTCCATCAAACACCTCGGCAACCTCCTCTAGCGAGTAGCCCTTCGTTTCAGGGAAGCAGAACCAAGTCACCGCAACGACAACGGCATCGAAGCAACAGAAGAAAATGTAGTAGTGCCATCCAATTCTCTCCAAAGCAATTGGGTTCACGAAGGCTAAGATGATTAGAGACCCATAGACTGCTAGCAAATCCACGGTAATGCCTTTGCTTCGCAGGGAGTACGGGAAGATCTCCGTGGGATAGCCCATCAGCAGTGGCGTGTAAGCAATGTCGTAATGAAAATAGAAGATAAATACGAACGCAATGACTGTTTTCCCTAAAGCGGAGACTTGAGTGCGGTCAAATAATGCGGAGCAAACAGTCCATATAATAAAGGATATCAGCATGCCGACGCCGGACCATAGGAATAATGTCCGTCGCCCCAGACGGTCAACAACCATTGCTGCACCCAAGGCAGCAACGAAGTTGAATATCTGTAAGAGTCCATTGATAAGGGTTTGGGTGTCTGAGTCTTTGATCCCAACGGTGTCCAGGACAAGTGTGAGATAGTAGGACACAACAGCAACGCCCTGACCAAGGAACAAAATTAGTGATGAGTTGAGAAAGACAGCTGATGGAAGGCATATCGAAACTCACGTTCCATTGCGCGAAGGCACCCACGCAAGCAGCGATAAAGGTTCGCTTGCGGTTTCCCGGAGTTTTCACTAGGGCCGACCAAGGAGTTTCGCTCGCAAGGCTCTCGAGCTCAATGGTCTGAGTTATTTCGGCCATTTCGAACTGTACAAGGGGGTGCGTAGGATCACCGGCCGTGTGAAACCTCGCCAACAAACGCTCCGCCTCTTGCTTTCGGCCCTTTGCGATCAGCCATCTAGACTATGAGTCAGAGATGAACAATTTCTCGCAATAGCTGAACGATGATCCTCACCTTGGGGATTCGGGAACCCACCACAAGAAGAGTATCTGCACAATGGGAAATCCGGCCTGAATTATAGATGGAATTCTCCACGTCCAATCAGAGTGTAGGTGTTTTTGCGTTCCATATGATGTCCATGAGGCCAATATCGCTCCTAAATAATACATTGTCCAAAATGCACTGGGCAGGGGAACGTTAGACCGGTAAGTAGATACAAACAGAATCCATGTATTTAGGCCGTCACCTACCAGGTATATTTTCCCCTGTGGGTTGGATATGCTAGCTCAGTGATGAGCATTGGAGAAGGCTGCACGACCAGCATCGATCCCACACCTACTAAGACTCGACTAAACACAAACATCCCATATTGAACAGATGCTGCTTGGATTACTGAAGCGACCACTATTGTGATTGCACCACTTAGCAATGTCAAGCGTCGCCCGATGCGATCTGACAGTATTCCAATGACGGGAAGGGAGACGACGCTCCCAATAGACTGTGCAGCGTTGACAACGCCCAGCACCGAACCAGTAGGGTCCCCAAAGTACTTCTGCCATTGGGAAATAGATTGTAGGCCATTCATTAAAGAGCCTATGCCATCCGAGAGGTTAGGGACAGACAAGCATGCACAAACTGGGACGGAATATACTTGCCGTCATAGCCGGCAACTGCAGAAGATAGTAATGGGACCAAGAGAATTAGGTTGAGCTGAAGCAGATGAGGTACCATGAACCAGGACTTGTTGTATTGGGGAAGGACAGAGGCTAGGGCCTCGCCGACAATATCTTGATCTTTCATGGTGAGCAGTTCCTATGATGATGCATATAGGCCAGATGTGGGGATGAAACTGAGGATGACTAGGGTGGCCTTTGATATATGTATTGACCCAGAAAGTATGCTGCTGCAAGGTATTGACAGCATGCGCCATAGATTATGACGCTCATACTCCAAGGTGCGACAGGAAAGGTGCCGAACTTAGTCGAACTGGTCACGCCACTGGCTTTCCCATCCATAGAAGTTATGCCGAAGACGGTATTGCCTCAGGGGGGGAGGTGGGTATACACTGCGACGCCAACCTAAGCAGGCTAGTGATTACCCCACGGGGAATACCATTCTCCATGCGTGGAAGATTGGCGGAGGCCTGTTGTCCGATGTACGGACTTGTGGGGCCGCTATGAGATGATCCCATGTTTTGCTGTCTGAGTCCGATCTATACGGACGCTGATCATTTCCGTGGCTCCACCTGATGAAGGACACCGCCGTCCGTCATGTCGTGTTGGGTGGACGTGGTGAAGTTCTAAAAATGAAGGAAGTCAGATATCGAAGCTTTAAAGCCGGCCGGCCGTATCTTGAACATCTTTACGATAGCCACGGCCTACTTATTCTACTTTGCACAAAATGGGTTCTCAACAAAACAGCATCCGGTGGCCCAACCCCACCCTCCCCGATAGTGTGTTTAAGATGTTCGACATGAATGGCAAGGTCGTCATCATAAGTGGTGGCTCGGGCGGTATCGGGTATCAAGTTGCGCGGGGCCTAGCAGAAGCTGGTGCCGATGTTGCACTCTGGTACAATAGCTCAACCACCGCCATTAAACTGGCCGCCGAGCTTGAGAAGGATTTTGGCGTGCGGTCCAAGGCATACAAGTGCTCCGTACAAAACTTCGACGAAGTAAATTCCCCAGGCAAAAGCAATGATCAACCATCATATACTTACTTCTGAAAAGGTGAAAGCAACTACGGATGCTGTTGTCAAAGACTTTGGCGGGCTCAATGTGATGATTGCCAATGCAGGTATTCCGTCCAAGGCGGGTGGGCTTGATGACCGTCTGGAGGATTGGCAGCGTGTTGTGGATGTGGATTTCTCCGGGGCTTATTACTGTGCTCGAGTTGCGGGTGAAATCTTTAGAAAGCAAGGTTCTGGCAATATGATCTTCACTGCTTCCATGTCTGGTCATGCTGCCAATGTGCCGCAACAACAGGTATGCCCCCATCATGCAATTCTCTACACCTCGAAGCTGTTGCATGCGAGAGCTCTGACGTTGTTTAGGCCTGTTATAATGCTTGCAAAGCTGGTGTTATCCATCTGGCCAAATCCCTCGCTGTTGAATGGGCTGGATTTGCTCGTGTTAACTGTGTCAGTCCAGGCTACATTGACACGCCCATTAGCGGCGATTGTCCCTTTGAGATGAAGGAGGCTTGGTATAGCTTGACTCCCTTGCGTCGTGATGCAGACCCGCGCGAGCTGAAGGGCGTATATCTTTATCTGGCCAGTGACGCTAGCACTTATACGACAGGCTGTGACGTGGTAGTTGATGGTGGGTACACGTGTCGGTAGAGTTTTACCATGATATAAAAAGAATAGAATTGTCGGATTTTTTAAGAGATACGGAATGGCCTGCTCTCAGTGTGGTAGGGATGACTTATAATACTGAAGGTAATAGTCTTCTCAATTGAGAAAGTAACTGTCAAACCGAGAACAGCCTGAAAATACCAATACCAAACCACTAGGTTTCTAGGCACTTTTGGTAGCTGAACGGTATTTTTCAGCCGACAGCAAATGAAGTCATGGATCCACACCCGCAAAAATTGCTACTAGTATATTCGGGGTGGCATTCGTAAAAAGTCGGATAAGTCTATCCATGGGTACTATGGAGTAACTGACCTGTGACAATTAAAAATCACGTGACATTTGCCTGTGTAAGGAGTATCACGTGATTACCTTTATTATTCAGGTACCGCCCGCCGTCCGACGTGTGACCTGCCTATATTCTCCTTATTGTTTGATACACCAATCCTCTACTGAAGTAGTCTAATGAAGATGAGGCGCCTCACACATCGACTGAAACAATCCATTTTCGGACGGCCGCCTTCTCCAGCTCGGAAATTTTCTCAGGCAGGCATCTTTCTCGACCAAAATGACAAACTAGAGGAGGAAAAGCTAGGAGGCTACTCGCCGGATCATTTTTACCCTATGAATATCGGCGATGTATTTCACACAAGGTACCAGGTGGTTGGAAAGCTTGGCTATGGAGGTCATTCTACAGTGTGGCTCTGTAGAGACCTACAATGAGTTCTAGCATCAGCGACCGTGGGAGCGAGGACTAAAAGGCAGTAGGCAACATGCCTATGTTACATTAAAAGTATACGGCATGACTCTAGTCACGGAAGAATAGAAACAGAAGTATATAAACACCTAAGAAACGTCAAGTCAAGCCACATAGGCTCTGTGCTCGTGCGACGCGCCATCGATGACTTCCAAATTAGATCTACGGATAACATGTACTCATACCAGTGTCTCGTGCATCCCCCTTTAGCTATGAGTCTATGCGAATTACGCAATCGGGCTATAGGCAAGGTGCTTCCTGAAGATCTTCTCAAGCCAACATTGATCCACCTACTTCTTGCCCTCGACTTCCTTCACGCAGAAGCCAAGATTGTCCATACAGGTATGCTATTCCGAAGTTTAGGAGATGGCACACAGTTCCCTAAGTCTTTGCTAACCTAATGTCAGACATACAAGAAAACAACATCATGCTTAGCGTAGAGGATGAGTCAATTCTCGTCGACTTTGAGAAAGCAGAGATGTCTAACCCTAGCCCCCGCAAAATTATCGGAGATCGGGTGATCTATTCATCCCGAGATCTAGGGATTCCAAAGGTTCATGGGCGTCCTATTTTGTCAGACTTTGGAGAGGCCCGCTTTAGCTCGAGTCTAGGGAAGCAGTGGGAGGATGTCCAACCTTTGATATACCGAGCTCCAGAGGTGGTATTACGGATGCCATGGAACGAAAAGATTGACATTTGGAATGTAGGGGTCCTTGTACGTATATCCCATATGCCAAATCTAACTATTCGCAAAACTAACTATTGTGTAGGCCTGGGATCTTTTCGAGCAACGTCATCTCTTCTACGCGCGCCACTCCGAAAGAAATATTTCAGATAGCCACCATCTCGCTGGAATGATAGCGATCATGGGTAAGCCGCCAAAAGAATTGCTGGAGCACAGCGAATATGCAGCCAAGTTTTTTGACAGCGACGGTAAGATTTTGATTTTGCCCTATTCCTTTCACATTATGCAGGCTTGATTGTATGTTCGTGCTGATGGAATCCCCCCCTAATATAGGAGCTAATAGAGTGCAGCGGCACTTCTCACATATGCATGGCCTCAGGGACGATGGCTGCCTGTCCTTCGTCCGTATACCCCCATCAGCGATCTAGGTACTGAAGGACTGGACATTTATCATTTTGTTTTACATGCTGACATATTTAATTTAGACCAAACAGGCTCAGTTGAGTTGATGGCGAAACGTTACCCTAATGGAAAAGCCAGCAGCCACTTACATTCCCTTGTGCCCGGCGACTCGCTTACGTTCGCTGCTACATTAAACGGGTACCCGTGGGTTCCTAATAAGTTCTCACAAGTCTATCTCATTGCTGGAGGTGCTGGAATCACCTCCCATATATCAACTCATCCAGGGGATTTTTAACAACCCAAATGACAAGACAAAGGTAAGCCTCGTCTTCGGTGTCAACACAGAGGATCTGCTGCTGCGGGACGAACTGGAAAACTATAAAAAACAGTTCCCCGATCGATTCGATTATTTCTATACTGTCAGTCACCCGAAGAGCGATGTTACAGCCTTTAGGAAAGGTAACATCACCGAAGACATGCTGCGGGATCTAGTTCAGAAGCCAGACAAGGACACCAAAGTGTTTGTCTGTGGTCCCCCGGGTATGGAGGAATCTTTGGTGGGCTCAAGGAAAATTGAAGGAATTTTGAGCCGTCTTGGAATTACGAAAAGTCAAATCCATAAATTTTAGACAGGAAATGGTGGTCTAAAAGTATACCATAGATCGATATGTATATACCAGAGATGGGTTTCTGTTAGACTGCAGTTTCCCAAAGCATACCACTTTTTCCATTGCTTTTGGGAACTGCTATTGATGTTTATTGTACTGTCAACCAAGACGTGGCTACCTTATACTGTGTCGAAGCTCTACCAAAAAAGTTATGTTTCGTTTCAATCACTATTAAGGGGCTACTTAAACAAGTAGGCTGTTCGGGTCGCATTTCCAAGAAACAGTGGATTGTGACAGGGCAGCCTCTAGAATCCCAGACCAGCATGCAAATCGCGACGGCTTGCGCTCTTGGTCGAGCTTGAATCAGTCAGGAGATTTGCAGCGTTTGCGACCATATTTGTTATTTGTGTGATATCATCCAAACTCACAACTTCCGATCGCGTAGACCAGCCAAGTTCAATTGGAAAACGCTCGTTCCCTATCATAACAGGAAGGTTAGCTAGGACGCCATTTTGCAGAAGAGGACCAGGCTGACTCACGGAAGAAATACTCCACCAAAGCCCTGCTCACACGTCCGGTCTTAAGATCACCGAATGCAACAATAGGCGCACCGATTTCGCCCAGGCTAAAGCTCTCCGTCTTTTGGGTGAATGTATACGTAGGGTTGAACGCCTTCGAGTTAATCTGGCGGGCCAGCTTTCCGTTGGCCAGCATGGTCGTATCAAGAGTCGGAGCAGTCCAGTACTGAAGAGTCTCTTCGAAAATCGTCTCGTTGAAGACGTGGTTGTTTCCGAAGTAGGCATCCGAACGACTGCAGCGATTAGATCGAATCTCTGCCAACCCTTGACTAAACGGTAGGTATTCCCCTGGGGAAAAGTAGGACTAACCTCAAGCTAGCATCATGCTCTAAGACATTATGACGATTGAGCTGGTCACTGAGGGCGTTTGTTAACGTCATGCGACTAAATTTGTAAAATGGTATGTGTGGTTGGGGAGTATGAGCACAGCAGAAGCAGGGTTCCTACAGAGTGAAAAAGGTGGCATTAGGCTCTGGGTTCGCAATGATGGCCATATCAAACATGAGACTCGCTAGCGAGGAATTGAAGTTTAGAGCGGATCCCAGGCCGTCGATAATGATATTTCTTGTAATGTTTCGGCCGTCACGAGGGAGGAACCCATGGTTGGCGAGGGTATTCAGCATGGGACAAGGCCCACGATCTATAGAGCCTTTAGCTTTCCATGGACTGAAACTAGGGTATATTCTGCACTATGCGTATACAGTCAGTTGGCCCGGCGGGCCTCCACTGGGAGATTGAAGCTGGTCCAAAATGAGGATTGGCCGAAGTCAATGACGCAGCCAGAAAGGCGAGAACAAAACTAGAGAGCTTCATGTTGATCATTCACCGGATGATTAGGGTTCTAAAGGCTGAAATTCCAACAGTGGAAAAGTACTTGAACAAAGTGAAGCCCATTTCGTCCTGCACTGAACCGGGGTTTTATAATGAACAGCTAGGCACCAGTATGCCTTCGTTTTCGTTCAGGTTACCCGCCTTCCCCCTGAATTGAAAACACAGACCCTTAGTGTGAAGCTCGTTCATGACTCTCACCATACGGAGTACTAATTCTCTAGCGGTGATTGGCCCGCCCCCATAGATCGGCAACAGCCCGAGGGTTCGTATTCTCTTTGATTTCCTATTTCGGTCGCAGAACAATCGGGCTCCTCTGTAGGCCAGCAGAAGGAGACTGGATGCAAGGCCATTAGTACGGTCGGTGCACGGCGGAGGAGATAACCCTCGGCTTTTATCTCATAATAGGGATAATAATCATTTTCTAGAATGTGAGGAACTTGCCATGCTCCCAGTTCTTGCTTATTCTTCATCCCAAAGGTGGACTAGAAGACAAAACCGCCCTTTACTTGTGTCATTCAAGGCTGCTATGGGTCATATTCAATGGCATTATTTGGGCTACCAATCTACGCGGCATTGTTGTTGATTATCCATCTCAATAAGTTCGGAGGTCATTCCCGAGATGTCGCATACGTCATATGCCGAAATGGCAATTTAAATCGATGATAGGAATTCTGCGAACATTAAGTAACAGGACACCCATCATTTCCTGATCTTAATATTCTTTCCGCGATATATCGAGAATGTCTCAGAAAAAGATATACGCAAAGGAGCTTGGGATCAACCTCGAATCGCAAGACGAAACGGAGTACTTCAAATGGTTTTTAGCGTGTTTACTCTTTGGAAAACCAGTTCAGCAAAGTGTGGCGAAACGTGCCTTCCTTGACCTCGTTGATAAAAATATCACATCACTGGACGCAATCGAAGCGGCAGGATGGGACCGGCTGGTGGAAATTCTTGATGAAGGTCATTATGTTCGATACGATTTTTCTACAGCAACCAAACTGCTTGAAGTGTCAGCCACTATCAAAGAGAACTGGGGAACATTTGGCAACCTATTGAACAAATGTGCCACAGCGTCTGAACTGTCCTCCTCTCTCCAAAGACTAAAAGGAGTTGGGCCAAAGACAGCAGAAATCTTCCTGCGTGATATACGCCCTATTCTTTATCATGAAAACGAGGCAACTTAACAACCGTTGCACGGTTTAGTGGCTGTATCTTAATGTAGGGTGTCTTATGAAAGCAATGTTGAATTCCGGTCGAGAGATATATTCCGACTAATTGATAGTAATTCATGAATTTTCATAAAACCTTGTAAACATTTTAATCAGCTCCGTCGGTGTCTGATATAGCCTGCCGCTGTCGTTCTCGATTCCTGAGCACTGTAATCAGACAAATGACAAAGAGCAATAGTACTGCTAGAACTAAGGTTGTAATAAACCCGTTGCTAAACCTGGGAGCCTTAACAGCCGGGAAGAGGAGGACTGATATCCAGGCCACCATGCCCTGTGAAACAGAATTCATAATTGAAATCAACAAGATCCGACATTCTGCATCTTCCAGCATGCTCAACGTCGCCCAGCTTGAGCAGAGGACTGTATGTGCTTGTGGACGAGACAGTGCGACTTAGCAATCTACAACGTTCGGTATTAGGTCTTTTAACTCACCAACAATTGTACTAGGCAGAATAAACCCCAACAGCCTCCCTGCTTCCGTAATGTCCCATATTACCAAAAGAGTAGAGCCTATAAGAGGTGGAATTGTACATAGGATTGATAGAAGCGAGTAATTCTGTGTCTTGTCTGCAATTATCCCGGCCAGAAGGGTCGAGACCAGAGTGACAGCATGTGCGATGTTTGGGAGCATATTCACCTGTTCCGGGGAGTAGACGGTAGGCGTTTCCTTGAGGTACAGGCTGAACGGTGTCACAATGACCTTACTAATTTGGGCCTGTAGTAGATAGAATAAAGTGAAAAGATATACCTGCCAACCTGCCATGAGTCGTTTCAAGAGGCCGCGAGAAAGTATTAATTGCTTTGGGGCTGTTGTCTTATCGATACGATCTTTCGCTAATATACTTTCATCTCGAGACAGAAACCGGGGTTTCTTGGAATGCGGGGTATCGGGAAATGCTAAGAACCCCCTCCTGATAGTTAGGATCCATGCTCGAAAAGACAGGTTATGGGGATATACAGCAGGCTGACCGGAATGGTGATTATAGTACAAACAATGAACAACCACCTTGTGTCAAGTTCTGTCAAGTTGTGAAATGGTGGCTTTCTTTGGGAGAGACTTACCTCCATCCTTCCAGGCCATACGCATTGTTCAGACCTTCAAATGTTGCAGTCTCAAGAAACCCAGAGCACATTGTCCCGATCGGCGCTGCTATCATAAATAATGCTATGCGCCGTGCAATTTCGTGTGGTTTGTACCAAGACCCAATGACATATACTACCCCGGTCCAACATCCTGATTCGAAAACACCAGTCAAAACACGGAGTGCATAGAGGGTATCGACGTTTTGGGCCCAAGCACAACCGAATGTGCAGAGGCCCCAGCCTAATTCAAGTGATGGGAGAGCAATGTTGATTCGGGCTCTAGTGATAAAGTAAGATATGGGAATCATCGGTATAACGTATCCCAGTAAGAAAACAAGGTCAAGATAATTTAACTCGTTGCCTGTGAGGCCGAGGTCCTCTCTCATCCCTCTTATATAGATTAGTTGGTCTCTCCAATAGTACCCTAAAGTGTCTTCATACGTTACATAGGTATTTGTAATTGACTGCTGATCAAGAAATTTTGTAAAGTAGGAGAGGCAACCGTATGGTAGTATCAAGAGATCCAGCTTCAGCAGCAGCTTCTTTTCGTGGTATCCCATGTCCTTAGGGTACCACTTGAGACGTGCTAGTAGTCGGATCCATAAACAATCTTTCTCGTGTAAGTTCATTATTACTTAAGAACTGGCACAGAGTATTCTTTTCCTTGGTAAAATATCTGCTGCCGTTGTGTCAATTCTGTAGAGGATGGAGAAAAGAGCGTAACGGCAGGATCTGAAGTTCATCCCTCCGACAGGGCATCGGAGTGAATGCAAGGTATTACAGCACGCAGGAAACCTTGCATCGTGTATCCAGAATTTACAAAGATCTAACAAATTCCTTACTGTCATGGGGTTCCTTCCAGTTGTAGACGCTGTACTCTATACTCCTTCACCGTATCACGTGGAGGGCCACAGCCTTTGCAGCCTCAGGCACGACGAAAGTGCTGAGTCATCCGCCTCCCCCTGTGCTGAGTCAGCCCCGCTCCTTACTCAAACCGGCAGACGCCTTACCCGAACAGGCGACGGCGCAACTGCAACTCGACTGGATCCAGCTGCTTCTCCCTCCAACGTACATCAGCTCTCCGTACTCTCCCCACCCTCATTCTCCTGGATTTTTCATTGCTCATACGGTCTTCTTCTTTTCCATTTCATTTCTTCCGACGAGAGGAAGAGGCCATGCGGACGAGTGGCAGTTTTCTCCATCTTGTCATACCTCGCAGTGTCTAGCTTCCCTTCCCCCTCTTCCAACGTCACAGTTGGCAGACAGCGCTTCTTACCATGGAGTATTAGGCCACTACGCCCGTCTAATATGCCCGTGGTTTGGCATATTCTAACTTATACTCTTCATTCTATTTCTCTCGCTTTCTTATAGTTTCCTCATTCTCTCCCTACCTTTCTCACCACCGCAAACATCCCCATGGATAGCTCAACGATCCCCGACATTCCCCCCGTACCCCATGACGATGGAACAAGTTCAAGAAGCACGATAGCCCGTCCTAAAACAGCACCCGGAGACTCAGAGACGGCAAGGAGTTCCAGTCGGAGCAATGGGCGTTCGTCATCCATCGATTCTACGTCAGACCGACCGAAGTCGCAGGCCGGCGAGGTCACCACTTCCGCCAAGGCAGGCTCCAGCGGCTTTTCAAAACTGATCTCCCGAAGGAGGCGCAAAAAGAAGGAAAAACAGGCCGCTGGGCTGCCCACTCAATTCGAATTGGAAGATGACGATGCCCAGGAGAATCGACCAAACGAGTCTCGGGATGGCTCCTCGTCCAATGATCAGGATGACTATAACCGTCGAGAGAGCACCCTTCTCACTGACGACTCCGAGATTGATCAGTAAGTCTCCAGTTTCAAAGGTATGCTAGTCCTGTGAGTTTAACAATATCACAGGACACCCCCCTTAACGTCCCGCAACTCTTACGCTGGTTTCTACACGACCTCATCGCCCCTGATAAAGCCGTCTGTCGCCGAAGGCAATGACACCGATGGAATCCAGGCTGATGTCGAGTCGGCTGTCAGCGGCCCTAGTGCCACTCGGTCTGAATCAAATCCCGATGCCGAACCGCAAAGACCTATCTCTCAACCAACTTCCACCTTAAGCGTTCCGGAAGAACGTGGCGAGAAAAAACGTGGTACTTCACCAGGTCGACGTCTCAAGAATGCCTTCGGCTCTGGACCGGACAAGAAGAGTTCAAATCGGAGCCGGACGTCTTCTACCTCTGGAGACAGCCGAAAGGGGAGCGTCTTCGGGGGGCGCAGCAGACGCAGCAGTCTCGCGTCACGGCGAGCCCAGACAGTTATTGCCGAAGATCCGCCCCCTCTGCCACCGATTCGTACAGATTTGGTTGAAGACAAGCCCAATTCGCCTTCTGATATTACTGCGGTGCCCAGAACTCCACCACGCACTGCTGTGCCTGCCCCCCAAACCATGATCACACCTCCGACTCCTCGCATGAACTTACCACATGTCTTCTCCTCTCCTGATGTCACCGAATCCCCCGCGTCGATAAAATCCAACGAATTCAACTCCAGCGGGATTATCGTCAGTCCTTCCGGCAATATGATATCCCACCGGCGTGTGCGTTCTGCTTCTGCTGCGAGCCATAAACCTAGCAAGTTGTCCAATTCGATATCCGCGTTAGGCCCAACAATGGAGGAAACGAAGGCTGGCTCAAGATCGCCGTCGGGTGCCCAGAGTGGCTTCTTTTCCTCGGTCTTCTCTGCAGCGCAGAATGCTGCCTCTACACTCACTAATACATTAAATTCACAGCCAAAAGTCCGCAGTCCTACATCGTCTGGCTCTTTACAGCGGGAAGAGCCACAGGCTACAGAATCTGAGCGTGACCTTCCCGATCTGCCGGCTACGGAGGAGAAAAAACCATTGGCAGTCGATACGCTGGGCTCTGGGGACCTAAACTTCGAGCATTTGGACATTGCTCTGCCCCCAGGTGGATCTGTATCGACACCGGATGGTGTTGTCATAACAAAACCAGATTTACCAGTAGACAAACGCAAAAACCAGGCTGTGAACCGTCGCGATGACGAGGCAGCGAGACAGGAGGACAGACATGCAGCCCGCGCCGTGACCATGGCTTACGAGAAGCCTTCCGACATCTCGTTACTGCCGCCGTCAGACGAGAGCCTGGAACTCCAATCCACAACGTCTCTTCCCATAGATGCTGGCGATCATACTCCTCCAGCTGGGAGCGTCGTCGAGGGGGATATTGGAACGCGGCCATACCGAAGCGGGAGTGTGCGAAGTCGGCTGGCTGCACGTCGTCATCGAGGTTCTTCTGGCGCAACTACCTCCACCATTGGGGCAATTGGAGCCAGCGCGATTGCTTTAGGTGTCCCTGGAGCCAATTCCAGCATGCCTCGGTTAACAGGGTTCGCCGTTGCCAGCAAGAAGCGGAACAGGGATTTCCACCAACTATTTCGCAGTGTCCCTGAAGATGATTACCTGATCGAGGACTATAGCTGCGCCCTTCAACGTGAGATCATTTTAGCAGGAAGAATTTACATATCGGAGGGTCACATATGCTTTTCGAGCAACATCCTGGGCTGGGTAACAACGTTGGTGATCAGTTTCGATGAAATCGTGGCCATTGAGAAAGAGTCGACTGCAATGGTATTCCCGAATGCCATCGCAATCCAAACCCTGCACGCCCGTCACACTTTCCGCAGTCTCCTCAGCCGCGAGGCTACGTACGACTTGATGGTGAACATCTGGAAAATCAATCACCCATCTCTTAAAAGTTCCGTTAATGGCACACGCGTCACTCATGGCACTGGTGACAAGACCGAAAAGGCTGGTGAAAATGACTCAGATTGCGAAGATGAAGATGAGATATACGACGAGGATGAAGATGAGGACAATGCCGATAGCTTCTATGAGCCAGATGCCAGTGTGAATGGTAGCGATCGATCGTTGCCTACTCGAGGTCTGTCTAGGCAGCCATCAGGTCAAGTTTTAGCTGCAAACGGCGTATCAGCCCCGACTGGCAACTCAAACGGTGATGTCAAAGGCGGAAAGTCTAATGGGGAGAAAGATGTCGACTTTCCGGGGCCGCCAACCCATCCTCCTACAGAGTACAATGATCCGGCGGGTCAGTATGACAAAGTCATCAAGGATGAGACTATCCCGGCTCCGCTCGGTAAGGTCTATTCCTACGTGTTTGGGCCGGCATCAGGGTCTTTCATCCCCAAGTTCCTGGTAGAGAACCAGAAGTCTGGGGAGCTACAATTTGAGAGTGAAAAAGGGGGTCTTACCAACGAGAGTAGGACAAGGAAATACTCTTACATCAAGCCTCTTCCTGGCGGTATTGGCCCCAAGCAAACTAAGTGCATTAGCACTGAATACTTGGACTTCTTAGATCTCGAAAAAGCGGTCCTTGTTACTCTTAGCACCCAAACTCCGGATGTGCCCAGTGGGAATGTATTTTGTACCAAGACGAAATATCTATTCACCTGGGCTCAGAACAACCAGACTCGGTTCTTTATGACCTGTACGATCGAATGGTCGGGCAAGAGTTGGCTAAAGGGTGAGCAATTCCTGCCACATGTTTCGTTTCTGAATAAGCCGTTAACAGATTCTAGGCCCCATTGAAAAGGGTGCTATCGATGGACAAACCGCTTTTGGAACTGAGCTGATCAGTTCTCTGAAAGCCGCCATGGTGCCCCGTGGTCGTGGTGCTGGAAAAGGCGGGAAAGCCAAGGGTCGGCGCAAGAAGGGTGATTCTGTGGGCAAGGAAGCCAATGCAGCTGGTGCACAAGTGAACCACAGTGCAGATGCACAGAAAACAGAATCTTGGGGTCTCCTGGAGCCGCTTCATGGCCTTCTGGGCCCTGTCACCGGCGTCCTCGGACCTTTATGGAGCGGGAACTTCGCCGTTTTGGTCATTGGAGTCCTGCTTTTCATGGTCCTGTTCCGCAGCCCTTCCCAACCGTCCCTATTATCTGGTGATATAGGCTGTCCGGGTTATACTTTGCCCCAGCGTTTAGCTGCTTACGAAGAGATGTGGCGCCGTGAGGAAAGTGAGCTTTGGGGTTGGCTGGAAGACCGCGTTGGCATGGATGGTATTGCTTTTCCAACTGTCCAGAGACCTGTCGAGAGGCGACAACAGAAAAATTCCCGACGTTTACAGGGTGAGCGTGAGATCATGGACAAGCTTGCTGATGAAAAGATGTCAGCTCGAGAAATGGACCACGCAATCCGTACCACCCGTGAGAGACTTGACACATTGGAGCAGATTCTGACAAGACGCACGTCCCAGTATTCTGGGTCAGAGCAAGATGCGATACATGCTGAGCTGTAAAGCAGCCTGTCATGAACCGACGAAAGTCCTTTCCTATAGGGCATACCTTTCATTTAAACCTTTTCATTTTCTGTCAGCGGGCTTTCGGTGTTTGAGCAACGTTGACCTGCCATTTAACCGCGCTTCTCTTATTTCAGTCTTTTAGTGGGTTTGTGATCTATGTGCAACTGCTGAGCGGGGCCTTTTCACATTGTCCTGTGTCTCATACCTGGGTTTTCTTTATTTGTGATCGATCTTCTTCCGAGGCTACTTTCTTGTATATGAGCGCCTGCATGTCCATACTTAGACTTCTTTCTTTTTGTCACAACTACTGTCTTTATAGGTCCGTTTCTTTTAGTCGTCCTTCCGAATATCAAGGAATCCATCATAAGAATAACTGCTACAAGTAGGGTCGTTTGTTTCATTAGTTGTCAGATGATTTGACCCAAATTTCCGTCATGCAGAGTGGTTTCTGTCAGCCTGGTCAATTGAGATGAACGGTACGGTTGATGCTACCCATCTCATCGAGGCATACCGTAGCTCTCTCGATAGACAGGCATTCAATTCTCACAGTTTCTTTCAAATATTGCACGTGTATTATTTGACGTAAACTCTTTTGATGATTGTGTTACCAGACCCAATGCTTCAAACAGCTGACAATCGCGAGCCGCAGAAGCAGAGGGAAAAGCAGAAGCCGAACACGAATGTAATCCTGAAATCGTGGGCGACTATCCAGCTGTGGAAATATAGAATGACCTCTGGTATGAGCAAGCTTGCAGTTATCGTCGTTCTCATCGGCGTGTCGTTGATTATCGGACATTGCCTGATCCATATTTTAAGGGACAACAGACCGCCGGGAGACCTTGTGATTACAACGATGATGCATGTTCCGTTCTACCAGCGAGATGTGCTGGATCGTGGTGTCCCCTTCGCATGCGATATAGCCCTGAACATGGACATGCTCGAAGATCGATTCGGGGTCAGGGCTATTTTAGTCTCTGTCCGTTGCGACCGTTATTTCCGATCCGTTCATTGATGCCGTGTTTGACTGGGAAATTTGCATGTCTCCTGTAATTTTTACTATTGCTACAATGTCCATAACTGCGAGTCTGTCCGAGAAATAAGGGTTACTCTTCAAAATTTCTAAGTCTAATTCTAGGCTTCCAGAAAGTCACGACATCATGAGGATTGCCCTGACATTTACCTGATTTTCATACGATCGAATACCCTTTACAGCCCATTCAATCCTGCCCTATAACAATTTCGCATCTCAAACCAACATATAGTATCATCAGCACTATCTCATACAGCGCTTCATATAGTAAATTCTTTGCCTTGAGGTTAACCGATCCCTCGTTTCTGCAGAGCCGCCTCGACAATCCAGAAACACCTTGCAGTACAAGTCCATACTCCAAACATACAAAACCTATTGGCACGCATATATACAGCAACAACCTATTTGGAGATGCCACTACGATCTCTGGCCCTGGGACTGGGGTTGTGGCTACGAGGTAGAAGAAGAGTATTATGAAACCCCAGCAGTGGAAGCTGCTCCAGTTGTTTCAAACGGAGCATCTACAATCAGAAGTTCGGAATCGACAATGTGTAATTATCTTGGAGCTTTTTTTATGTTCTGGCTTTTGGCGTCTTGGGTTGCGCGTTTTAGGTGACGATGTCGCTGTGGAAATTGTAGTCTCTGGATTCTCTGAGGCTGAGATGGCTGCTTAATCCAGATAAATATTCTAAATTCTGCTGTTTATACTACCTACTATTTCATTTTTCCAACTGAAAATTCGCTTTTATTATATGATTTAACGTCAAAGGCCCTCTTTTTTGTAGTAGTGTAGACGGTGTTCAGAATGGAGTGCCATCTAGGTTAGGCAGCCCTTCGGTAGAATGACAAAAGGATGATAAAGGCCTATCTACCAGACTTTTGGGTTTTCAACTTCCATTGGAGCTCAATTGGGAGCCTAATCAATTTGCCTTTTGGGGATTTTCCGTCTTTCTTCACGATGGCGTTTTACAAGTTTCAAATCAACTCAAGTCGGTATCTTCCTGAAAGACACCTCATCCTCCATATCAGTGACCAAAAAAAAGCAGCACTGCTTGTTGAGTCTTTTCATCTATGCAAAGCAACTTACTCTATATCCTGCCCTGTTTTGTCCTGAGCGGGTCTACCATTCACCATGGGAGTCACACTTGACATGGACACCATATACAAGTGCATCTACTACCCGAATGTGTCATGTTGGTACGAGTATGAGATTTACTACGGAATATCGCCAGTCTACTTCCCTAGTGAAGGCGAAGAAACTGCGGTCGCAGGGGCAGACACTGGAACTGGAAATTCGGCTTTTAATGGAGGACATATATCTGCAAACAGCAATCAGGCGCTGTTGATCTCCATAATCGGAATTGTCGCTATAATCTGCTTTCTCCTGATGTTGTTTTAGCCCTCTAGAATGTTCTAACGATCTTATTGAACGACTACTACTGCTTTTGGTGTGCCTTCGTGTCAGGAGCGCTTTTTCTTGTTCCAATGGCAATCATAGCACACTAATACCGGATGCGTGAGTCTGTTTACATTACTATATTACTCTTGCTCACACTATGCTCTTTCTAAATAGATTTCAATCTTGCTTGGACGCCGAGTCCGTCTCCTCATCACGGCAAGCGGCATCTGCGTGGCTTATAATTCCTATTAACATGGGTAGTAGATCATATTGGCCAAGAAAAGCAAGCATCTTAGTGCAGCGTCAACGCTGTATAAAAATTGTATGTATATCACGCGTATCTGTGGAACAGACGGTATACGCTATAGTCCAATGCAATCGGAGCAGCAAATCAACAAAATGACGCGATGATATCAACATATTAGAGCAGGTATATAGAAAACAACACATCCAACAGTAATAATCAGCGTTCGGAATCGTCGTTAATGTATGGTAAACCCATCCCCTTAAGATGACTTGGCCACTTCGGAGCCTATGCTTGGTCTCGCACGATAAGACGACGTAGACACACGAGACGGATCCTGTTCCGCTTCCTGTTCTTCTTTCACCTTCTTCCGGCGTCTTTTGTTGATCTTCTTCATTGCCTCACGAGTCAGCTTCTCGCGGAATAGGCGCTCGACGACGTCCTTCTTGCGGGTTCTACGATCCCCGATCATGATAAGTACTCCGCCTGTGATGTTACATGTGATGGAGCAGCACAGAATAACGGTCGTCAGCGCGAAAGGACGCACGTGGTAGTCTATACCCCAAGTGCAGGCGCCGAGGGCAATCTGCAGCAAAGAGTGGCAGTCTAGAAGCACAACAATAGCGATGAGCATGCGCAACGGGAAGGCGTGGTGGGTTAAGGTTTCGTGAGGTTTATAGAAAGTATGCGACTTAGAAAGCTTCGTCTGGTGGTGGATAAGCTTCTGTTGCTGAACAGGGTTGAGCACGCTGTACTCGAACTCTTCGTCCTTGGGAGTGTCGCCGAATTCGACGTCGATATCCATCTCGCGACGGGATGGCAGATCATTTTTATCTTTGAGATCGGGGAGACGTTTCTTTCGACGAAGCTTCCATGTAAGAAATGTATAGTGTGCGATGAAAATCATATGGTAAGTGTCGATGGCACGGAACGGAGCCAGCCCGTCGCCCATGACTGCGAACAATGCCACCAGGACATTGTCGATGACGTTGATTATGTATAATTGCCGTCCGCCAACGTTTATCCAGCCTATTGTGGCGTTAGCGGATTATATGAGTCGTATCGTGTGGGGGTCACCACCGTACCGATGAGGAAAAGAACCCAAGCAAGACCAAACGCAGTGATGGAAACTGCGTAGAAAGTAATAAGAAAACCGAGCGCTAGAAATAATTAGCCACTAATGAACATCTGGGGATAGGATCCAACAGACTACTTACGTTTCCGTACGTATTTCCCAAATCCTTTCATCGAGCGTTTGAACTTCGAACGGCGGGAATGCAGCATATGTCGAACGTGATCGTTTAGCTCTTCCACATCCCGTACAGTCCACCCCTCAAGATTGCTTCCTTCCGGCAACACAGCAAATCGAGTATCCTGCTCCTCTAGCACAGCTGAGAGGCTAGTCAGGGGGCGCTCCAACGACGGGCGAATGTCATGCTTTTCCGGAAACTCCTCTTCACCTTCATCGGTAGTTGTTGTTTCATCAGACTCATCCCGTGGGGGTGAAAGAGTATAGGTCTGGTTCCGATTGACGAGAGGACCCAGGTTCGGAACAAAAAGCGAGTTTTGGACATTGGTGAGGGTGGATAGCGCCGATACTTCGGGGTCTGTGAACGAATTTCGCGATTAGGTAAGTTTGATATGTCCGTGTCAACGTGCTTACCAATGACATCCAACACATCCACGATGTGAGGATGGTACTCGCGGGAGAGCTCCGCCGGAGACGGTGAGCCTCCGCTGATGGTAGCGCGATTGCGAGAAAATCTGTTGTTCGTAGCCGAGCTGGTCCAGCGCATAATTCCCCGACCCGCCTTAGGTGGTGCATCGGGTTCAGCCGGCGGGGGTGGCAACGGAGCAAAGGGCTGATTCGACTGAGTGGCCGTAACAGGGCTCGGGTTGCTACTCTCCTCCATCAAAGGGTTCATTTGCTCCCTTGTCGTCAACCGGGACAGAAGCGCCGGATTGGGGGCGGACCATCGACCCGGCCTAGGTTCGGAGTTGCTGCGACGGCGGTTGCCCTGCCATGACTCGTCCGGATCCTGCGACGGTCTAGGCGACGCGGCAATTGGGCTGGGAATGTTAACATCTTGTCTCTGAGAGTTTCGGCGAGGTTGAACTATCTTCTCTGCCGACGACAGACGCTGAAGATGGATAGTTGGCCGACGAGACCGCAGCGATGTGGCTCGTGGTCGAGTTGGCTGCGATGACGTCGACCTCGGGCCGGCTGGGGATGCAACGGACGAGGACGGCGGAGGTTGGCCTTGGGGAGGACCGGGGGAGCCATTCAGTGGC
The DNA here is from genome assembly GCF_047715705.1 of Aspergillus ambiguus. Classification (NCBI taxonomy): domain Eukaryota; kingdom Fungi; phylum Ascomycota; class Eurotiomycetes; order Eurotiales; family Aspergillaceae; genus Aspergillus; species Aspergillus ambiguus. The sequence continues at coordinate 169,758 of NW_027395548.1, read as the reverse complement.
TCTATACGATCCATTGGTATCACGCGGCAGGCATGGAATGGATCGAAAGGGGAACGGAGATGGATGGAAGAAGGGTAAAATTGAAATTAGGAGGCGAGAAGGCGAAAAAGTAGGGACTTGACTAAGCCTGCCAAGCCACGGGACCCTCAACCTTGTTTTTGCGGGGATGACGTCGTGGCGATCTAGACCGGCATGCACGCCGGGATATCTTCAACTCGCCCGGTTTGGGAAACTTCACGGGTTTCCCGCTGGGGAGGAACAGAAGTTGACACTGGTGTGTGTTTTTCCGTTCACTGTTGCGTATGAAGATGATTTTCATGATCAAATACAGTCACATCAAAATCACTCCTAGCAATTTTCCCTCAATCGCTCACTTTTATGGTGAATCCGTCACAATGCACTCCGTTCTCTTTGATTCACTGTTCCTTCTGTTGCTCCCAGTCTCCAGTGTGCTTCGCCACCCCTCCAATGCACACAAGGTCTTGTTTATCAACCTACGCGTTTCCCCTTTCACTTTGTTCATCGGCTTCTAACCTATTTTCCTGACTACATAACCATCCTGCGATATTCAATCCATCTTCCTAGCATCAAACAAACAATCAGACTGGATCTGATCTTGCACCTACCGGCTCCCTAGCTTTCCTCGTCGATACCCCCAGAAGACCACCAAACCAGCACCTAAGTGAGTACGGCACCACATGTATATATATATATATATATATATATATACTGTTCTAACTGTTCCGTTCAGTCCTCCAATCACCTGAGAATGGCCGAAAAGAGGCCTGCCTCTGAGGCCCTTGTACCTACACCTGCCGTAAAGAGAAGCCGTACATCCATGGCGCAGAAGCGAACTATCGCAAAGAGGACCCCGTCGGCAGGTGGCAAGGAAGATGCCCAAGCATCTACCAAGCCCAATCAGACAGCTCAAGCTTCCAGAAAGAACCAAGCTTCAGTGCCCAAACAGCAGAAAAAGACTGTACCTGCTGAACGCAAGCGATCTGCTAGTTTTGCTGAAGACGAACCTGTACCCATCAAAAAACGCAAGTCGAATGCCACCACTAAACGTGCTCAAGCAGGCGAAGACGCAACGAAGGAAGAAAAGAAATCTTTAACTACCAAAAGACAGAAGTTCAATGCCCCGGCAAAGCGCGGTCGGCCTCCTCGAGCCTCTGCTATTAATACTGAACAGTCTTCGACAGAAGAAAAGGAATATCAACCCACTAATAACGAGAAAAGCAATGCACCCCGCAAACGTGGCAGGCCTGCCGCTTTAAAGCCCACCGTGACCACTCTTGAGGCTCGTAATGAACAGGAGAAGGCTGATATCCCGGAAATACGCACCAGAAGAACGTCAGCCTCCAGCGTGACTGCTGGCGATGATTCCGAGGAAGCGAGTCCCACGTCTAATGTAACAACCAAGCGCGGAAAATATAAAGCGCCATCCTCTGCCTCGACCGCAGGAAAATCCAAACCAGTTTCAAGAAGACGTGGCAGGTCTGCGACTCTCACCTCCCCCGCGACTGCACCCGAGGAAGAACATAATACTCCTGTCCCTGCTAGTGATAATCAGTCTACCACCAAGGCGTCTGCAGTCACTGCCTCTCCTGAGGCCAGTCGTGTATCCCCCGCATCGCCTGTGTACAACTTTGAATTCTTCCAAGACATGGCGGAAACCATTGCCAGCAATTTCCCATTTGCGGAGTTCGCCGCAAGACACTTCTGCAGTGTCAATGAAGTTGCTCGAGCTTTGAGCGCAGTCGTTATCGCTCCTCTGGCGGATCCCTCTTTTGATTGGTACGACGACGATGATTTGACGATTCCGACCTATGCGATTGTGATGATGGAATCGTGGGAACGGCATTATCAGAGAGCTCTCACGGCCAACGTAGAGCAAGTCGTCTCTGATGACACCACGGAGACCTCCTCGTCCTCCTCCTGGGATTCGGATGGAGTCAACGGCCAATATGATGGATCGTTCAGTGAAAGTGGGAGCGACGTTTTGACGACCCGCTCGGGGAAATCGTCGACTAGCTCGAGTGGTTCATCCACTGGATCTGGTGGCCACGGCAATTCTCCCAACAACGGCATATCTATTAGCGCGACAATTTTCAAAATTGACTGCGAGGGCGAAGATGCATTGAACCATCACGTCCAAGAGGGCGAGGATAGCGATACGATCGAAGATAGCCATGCATCTGATGAAACGAGTGAGGGAGAGATGGAGGAACCTACTAGAGTCGCAGTGAGGGATACTGAGTACAAGAAACGTCCCAAGTGGATGCCGGTTGACAGACCTCGGGTCCACGTCTACAAGGACGAATGGGGTGCCTACGTGCCGGTGCCTACGAAGGAAGAAAAGGAAGAACAGGAGCGTCAGCAGATGTTGAAAGAAGAGGCACGGCGCATCCGTCGAAGCCGTGGCCGAATGAAGGAGGATGACAGTGAAGAATTGGACATGCTGGAACTGGAATTGGAAATGGCATTGGGAGAGAATTTTGGAGATCAGGATTTGGAGGTGGACCAGGATCTGCGGCGAGCTATTCAAGACTCGTACCCGCCACTGGGGGGAGTGAACCTGCGAGGGGAGCGGGTGGATGAGAATGGAGTGGAGTGGCCGCCGGAGTATGATCTGGTGTAGTGCACCCAGGGAGATGTACTCGGAGTATGTACGTATGTCCGTATCCAGTGTTGAGGGTAGAAATGACATCATGGCTGAGGTAAGCTGGTGCCTCAGGCGGTCCACCCAAAGCGGCTAGCGGCTTCCCTTTTTCTCTCACCACTTCCCACCGTCTCTCTTACTTCATCCTTCTTTTCCACCGTCAATCCATCTCCATCTGCAACCCAGTTGTTTTCCCCCCCGTATCTAGGGCACGAAGCTACCCTTTTCCTCCTTTTCTCCCCCCTCTTCAAGTCAAGTCAATCCCTCCCCTGTCAAGTTCTCCTCGGGTCTCCGACTAGGACAACAAAACACAGGCAGCCTTCAGCTCCCCTGAGTCAATCAATCCAACACACAACCCGGTCTCCCCCCATCAACCACCACCCACCCCTTTCGTCTCTCCGACCTGTTTGTGTACTCAGCCTTCAAGATGTCTACTGCCGTCGAAAACCAAGCCGAGTCCACCGTCCCTGTGCCTGCCACCACCGAGGCCACTAACGGTACTGCCCCCGCTGCGACCCAGTCCACCGATGCCGCGGCCGCCAGTGCTGATGAGGGACGTCGGCTCTATATTGGGAACCTCGCATATGCGACCACTGAGGGGGAGCTCAAGGAGTTTTTCAAGAACTACAAGATGTAAGTCTCCAAGCTGAATTCTCCCTACGACCTCCCCCTTTTGTCGGTGGTGGAAAGGGGCCACCGTGTAAGGTTTCTTGGCCCTGGTACTAGCTATCAGTCCGAGGGACTGGACCCCAGTTACGATACATTTACCCCCTCTGTTGTCCTTATTTCATCATCTTGGTGCCATTGACCCTGTATACTATCCCGTTGGGAATCGAATCTTAACCCGTGGTTCCGTGGCTCCTACGTCATTTTACGACATCCGGAGATGAAGCGAAAGCTAACTCATCTCTCCGTCTCAGTGAAAGCGTCTCCATCCCTGTGAACCCTCGTACCAACCGTCCGGTTGGCTACGCCTTCGTGGACCTTGCTACCGCTCACGAGGCCACTGCCGCCATCGAAGAGCTCTCCGGAAAGGAGATCCTTCAGCGGAAGGTCTCCGTCCAGTTGGCTCGTAAGCCCGAACCCGCTGAAGCCAAGGAGGGTGCTACCAGCGGCGGCGAGGGTGCCAGCGGCAACGAAGGCCGCAAGCGCGCCGGCGGCCGGGGTCGTGGTCGCGGCCGTGGTCGTGGCCGTGGAGGTCGCTTGGGTCGTGGTGGCCGTTCCGTAAGTCACCATCACTCCTAGAACCAATTTCAGTTTCTCTGTCCGGCTAACAGGCCCAGGGTCAGAACGGTGAGGCTGCCGAGGGTGCCGAGGCTTCCGGTGAGGCCGCTCCTCTCGCTGAGGCCAACCAGAACGAGGGTGCTACCACCGAGGGTGGCAAGGGTAAGCCTCGTGCTCCCCGTCCTCAGAAGCAGCGCGGTCCCCCTGAGGATGGTATCCCTTCCAAGACCAAGGTCATGGTGGCCAACCTCCCTTATGATCTGAGCGAAGACAAGGTACGTTTCCAATTTCCTTCCTGATCCCGTCCGTGCTCGCATCCGAGGCCTAACACACCTCTAGCTCAAGGAGATCTTCGCCGACTACCAGCCTGTCTCCGCCAAGATCGCTCTGCGTCCCATCCCCCGCTTTATGATCAAGAAGCTCCAGGCCCGTAACGAGCGCCGTAAGGGCCGTGGCTTCGGTTTCGTCACTCTGGGCTCCGAGGAGCTTCAGAACAAGGCCGTCCAGGAGATGAACGGCAAGGAGATTGAGGGCCGTGAGATCGCCGTCAAGGTGGCTATCGACAGCCCCGGCAAGGAGGACGACGCTGTCCCCTCTGAGGAGAAGGCTGTGGAGTCCACTGAGACTGCTGCCGAGGGCCAGGAGAATGCCGCTCCCGCTGCGGCCTAAATGACAAGTCGTTCAACCTTCCCGAACGAGTAAACGTCCGATTGTGTGGAATCAGTCGGATGGTTATAATGGAGGAGTGATGAGTATGGACCGTCGTCGGGATTAATTTTCATGGTGTCATCTGCGCGTACGAAGAAAAGGCCCTGCAGGGCAACAAAAACACCGAAAAACCGTCAATCTTGGAGAGACGCTGTGGCTATTGGTCCTGTCCGATATGGTCTAACGTGATGACACATTGGTATCTTTTTATTATTTCCTATGTTGGTGTGGACGGCTGTGAGGCGTCCGTCGATTGTTGGAGACATGACCACCGCCTCTACCTACCATGAGGGGTTGACGGCACTTTTCTTTACTGATGACGAATCTGCCTTTCTCCTATACTGTATCTTAGCTACCACTTCCTAGCTTATATGATGAGCCGCAAGGCTGGCCTTGTATCCAAGGGGACTTTGCGGTCTTGATGATATCCATCCGTTGATATAGGTATTCTATTGTAGGTAAACATTGCCTGGTGTGGTGCTGTGGAGTATGTGTTTTGGTAATACCGTATCTTTGCGTAATCAGCCGGGTCCTCCCGCTGGTCGGTCGTCTCCCGCCGTTTTACTCCTCTGCCACCTGTACTTCCCAAACTTCTTTACTCCAACATTTCTCTCCACCATACTTTCTCCTGCACGACTCCATTGATCAGCCTCGCTTTCCTCTGTCTTGTGTTGCGGTGCTGGAAGTGGCTTTCGCGCTGATCAGCCACCACTGCAGCCTCGCCGAATAACCCAGACCGTCGGGGGGCGACAATCTGCCAACTTATTCGTTTCTCCTGCTCTTAGCTCTGACAAACACCTACTGTATCCCGGCCACTTCAAGGAGGAAGAATATTACTCTCGCCAGATTATCTCATCCCGTATTCTGATCAGCGAGCCCGCACAGTCGCCCATCATGTCGAAAATGTGGGAGGTCGATCCGGAGACCAAGGCCAAGGTACCGCCCTCTGTTCCCCCTCATACACAACACAACGCTAATCGGTGCATGACCATTGCCTGTTTAATAGCTCCTCCATTTCTCCAAGTCCAACGGAAATGACAAATGTTGCGACTGCGGCGCCCCGTCACCACAATGGGTTCGTGCATCATCGGCCTCCTATCTCCTATACGCTCCACCGCCGCACCGGCTTAACCGTGCCTGACGCTGCCAAAGAAAACCCTCACTAACGCTCTCTTCCCGCTCGGTGCGATCACCTCTAGGCCTCCCCTAAATTTGGAACCTTCATCTGCCTGAACTGCGCCGGCACCCACCGCGGCCTTGGCGTGCACATCTCCTTTGTCCGCTCCATCACTATGGACGCCTTCAAGGTCTCCGAGCTGCAGCGCATGGAGAACGGCGGCAACGACCCGTGGAAATCCTTCTTCGACGCCCACCCCATCACACAATCCGAGGGCCGCACCTTCGAGGACTCGACCATCAAAGAGCGCTACGAGGGCGAAGTCGGCGAGGAATACAAAGAGCGCCTCTCCGCCAAAGCCGAAGGCCGCGAATACGTCCCCGGACAGACCACCCGGAAACCCAAGCCCGCAGAAAACCCGCAGCCATCCTCGCGATCAAGCACCCCGCTCACAAACTCCCGCACCGGCCGCGGCTCCCCGGCCTCGCACGACGGCTTCGGCGGCCTCGACGGCGGCCGCAAGGAGCGCAACGAGGCCTACTTCGCCCGCCTTGGCTCCGAAAATGCCACTCGCTCCGACTCCGTCCCGCCCTCCCAGGGCGGAAAGTACACGGGCTTTGGCGGCGGAATGCCCGCCCCCTCGTCGGCCTCGCGGTCTTCCGCCGGAAGTGGCGCCGCCGTCCCGGGCTTCGAAGAATTCCAAAAGGACCCCATGGCCGCGCTGACGAAGGGCTTCGGATGGTTCACCTCGACTGTTGGGAAAGGCGCCAAGACCATGAATGATAGCTATATTCAGCCCACGGCGAAAACGGTACGGTTTCCCTCCTAACCCCCCGCCGCTGTGGTATGGCATGCATCAAGCTTACAAGAACCAGATAGCGGAATCGGACTTCGCAGCCCAGGCCCGCCTTCATGCCGCCCAATTCGGCCAGAACATCCAGGTTGGCGCACGCGGCGCCGCCGACTCGTTCAACCGCTTCGTCGAGGGTCCTGAGGATGGCGCGGGCGCGGGCGCGCGTCGTCGGCAGGACCCCGAGCGTAAGGACTTCTGGGATGACTTCTCGTCTCTTGCGGGCCAGGAGTCGCATCGTCGCAACGCGTCTCGGTCGAGTGCCGTCGGCACGACGGCTATGAAGCCCGGTCCGACGTCTTCGCCGGCCGCTGGTGGCGGTAGCAGCGGTAGTGGAGGGACGTCTGGGGGCGCGGCAGCGTCGGGGAAGGGCCAGGAGGAGTGGGATGATAATTGGTGATCTTTTTGGTCCCTGCAAGTCTTCTCATTTGTGTGCGTGTGCTTTTGCATCATCTTGTACGTATGTAGGGTTTCTCGCTAGTTTTGGGTTGTTTGGAGTGATCGGTTTGCGAGTGTTGATAATGCATGGGATTGTCTCCCCAGCTTGTCTTAGCGTATCGGTGTTTCATTGTAGGTGAAGCTACTTATAGGGGTGGGCGTTGTTATATACGTGTTAGGGTCTCTGTAGGGATTGTGGAATGTACGGAGACATGTGCAGGCAATATAAGCTCGTAATATACACTGGACTAATATGGTACAAATGCTCTACCCAAGATAATGCTACATATACTCCCCCCGCAGATCGGCCAGCACGGCTTTCTGCCGCGGCGCGCTCATTTTTTCGAACCGGTCGACGCTCATCACGAAAGTACCACGGCCAGCACTCAGACTGCGCAGATGCTTGAGATACCCGACCATTTCCTTGAGGGGCACCTTGGCGGTAATCGTGCGCGGGCGGTTCGTCGACGCGGATATGTCCACATCCCCTACGGACGCCGACTGGAACGGGTCCGGTGGGGCGTATACCTTTGCCGGGTCAATGGGCGGGAGGTCCTCGATGGGCTCGGGCGAGTCGGTGAGATCGGTGGCGGGAAGCGGAACGTCTTCGTCTAGCGAGACGATGTGGCCACCGCGCGAGGACGAGATGTCATGTACGACGGCGCCCAGGCTGGCCTCGTCGACGGTGATCACAACGTTCATGACTGGTTCCATGAGAGCGGTGTTGCCGGCGGGGAGGCTGCGCAGCGCGGCGCCCGTGGCGAGGCGTGCGGCGGCGGAGAGCGCGGACGGGGTGGTTTCGTTGCCGAAGATGTGAGTGGTCGGATCGAGGGTGAGCGTTACGCGGGTGCTGTGCATAGGGAAGGTGAATTGCGGGCCGCGGGCGAGCGCCGCGAGACAGCCATTGTGGAGAGCGGAGCGGAGGGTGGCTACATCGAGGGTTGGTGGGAGGAGGGGGCTTTCCTCGATGCCACGTTTGTTGATTGCGACGTCGAGGGCCGGGGCGAGTATGATGATTTGGTTTCCGTCGATGGTTTCGACGGAAAGGGCGGCGGACTCGTCGACAGCCGGTGGGGTGGTGTCGCCGTCGAAGGGTTCGATAGTCGCGGTGCAGCCGGCTTTGCCCTTGCGGCCGGCGATCTCCTTGTCGAAGACCTGAGTGACGGGACCCGAGGCGGCGAGAGGGCACTCCCGGTAGCCGATCTCGATGCGGCCCATGCTGGCTTTCGCTTTGAGGTCGTTAATGAGCCGGTCACGGGCTATTTCGAGATGCAGCTCGCCCATTCCGCTGAGAAGGGTTTGACCGGAGTCTTCGTCAACGGTGACATGCAGGCTGGGGTCTTCACGGAGGAGCATGCCGAGGCTGTCCTGTAGGCGTTTCTCTTCGCTCAGGCTGTGCGGTTCGACGCTGGCGAAAAACACGGGGGGTGGTACGGTGATGGGTCGGAGCTGGAGGCTGTTGAGAGGCTCTGGGGGAGTGGCCTTGTTGCCGGCGTACGTAACCAATGTGTCGCCAGTACGGGCGTGTTTGAGGCCGGCTACGACGCCAATGTGGCCCTCTGGGATAGAATCGACCTCGACAGCGTCGTTGGCGTACATCTTCAGGAGGCGAGGGGCACGCTCGGAGATGTTGAGATTAGTATTGAACAGGACACTGTTGCGGTCTAGGGAGCCCGAGTAGACGCGAACATAGACGAGAACGCCTCGTTTGGCATCGTTAACGACCTTGAATGCGAGGGCACAACCCTGTAACTTCTCGACAGCACTGCGGGATTCCGCCTGGATGGCGGTGGGTTTCTTCTTGGCTTTGCCCTTTGCGGTGGCCTTTTCGCTCTGCTCGACAAGCAAGTCACCCGAAAGAAGGCGCCGGAGACCTCCCTTAACACCACCAATGCTGACCTCGGGATCGGGGGTCTCGACCGGGCTGGGGAGGAGGTTAACGACGGCGTCGAGTAGAGGCTGCACGCCGATGTTGCGGAAACTAGCGCCGGCGAATACTGGGATGATATTTCGCCCTGTTTGTTGGTGAAGACATCGGCGGAGACTTTCAACGATGTGCAGCGATGGTACGGCCAGATGGTCTTCCTCGCAGTCGAAGAAACTTTCTATCATGGTCTCATCGTGTTCGCTCAGCAGCTCAACGAGGGCTACCCTTGCACGACGGAGCTCCTGCGCTAGCTGGACATCTTCAGCATCAAGCTGTTCCAGACTGAACATCTTCACCCCTTTTCCATCACCCTCGTCCCATCGCAAGCCCTGCAGGTTGACGACGTCTGCGACACCGTTGAAGCGGCCATTTCCTCCCTCGAACCATGGGATCTGGCAGACAGCAGGCCACCCACCTAGACGGGAGGCGACTTCACGAACGGTTCGGCCGAAGGCTGCACCGTCTCGGTCAAGTTTGTTTACGTAGACTACCCGTGGGATGCGGTAGCCGCTGGCTTGGTGCCAGACCTGCTCTGTTTGTGCCTCGACGCCGGCGACGCCGTCAAGAATGCAGACGGCGCCATCAAGGATGCGCAGTGACCGCATTACCTCGAAGGTAAAATCTGCATGTCCGGGCGTATCAATGAGGTTGACTGTATGCGAAACGGCTGATCTCGGGGAGTGTACGCCAGGTGGAGAAGGGTTGGCTTCCCCAGCACTTTCCGGCGGCCAGTGGAAAGTAATAGCTGCCGATTGAATGGTGATCCCTCGAGCGCGTTCAGCGGGGAGGAAGTCAGTGACTGTTGAGCCTTCATCCACATCGCCTAGTCGCCTGGTGAAACCGCTGTAGTAGAGCATCCGCTCGGTGGTAGTGGTTTTGCCGGCATCGATATGCGCGATAATACCGATATTCCGAGTACGGTCCAGGCTGTCAGTCGAACTTCTGGACGCAGAGGTCGTAAAATCCTGCAATTGGGGGGAATTCCATGACCGTAGACTCGGAGTGACCCAAGTGATGTGTCTTGGCCGGAGGCCTATTTGCGGACTCGGGGGGCGCACCGCCGCGCGCAAGAAGACAGCTGCGACCATGACCGCAATTGCGCGAGGACGGGGGTTAGACAGCGTCGATGCAGTTATCGTGCTGGAGTCATATCAGATATAAGCTTCCCTCGGAGAGTGCGGCAAGCTGGGGGGCACGATGGCAGTTGTTGCGTACATACAGCGAAGAAAGTCGAGGCGGATGAACTGCGGGTGGAAGAATGACGGAATGGGGAGCCTGACCAATCAGGCCGTCCAGGCAGCAACGACGTAACTCCTTCTCGCTCGACTTCCTCTCCAGCTGTTCTTTATCCTCCTCTTCAACTCTCGTCCCGTTTCCCTGCTACCATTGCCTTTCCCCGACCACGCAATCCCTTCCAGGCGATTTAGGTATGTCTTCCTCCTCGCTCCACTCACCCCTTGCAGTTTTCGCGGTCTGACCTGCCCCCCAGCCTGCAGACGTGGTCCTCCGGAGCTGCATTGATTTGATCCCTTTCCCCATCCCAGTGTGCCCCCCACCCCCGAACGATGGACTATTCTGCGATCTCCAACGACCCGGACCACCCCGCTGGTACCTCTCCCTGGGGTTCTCCTCGGCCGGGCGAAGTCAACTTTCCGGCATCTGTCCCTGACATTCCCCCATCGCCGCTTCCCCCTCACCAATCCCCGTTCGATGCCGAAACTCAACCTGCCGAAAGTTCCCAGTCAGAAACAGGCAGGGAAGCTGGGGGAACCGACTCGCCTGATCTATCGGAAAGATTGCAGAACTCGCATCTCAATGACTCGGGGTACAGCGCGGACCAGCCGCAGTCCGGCACTCAACAGCCGCCTCGGTCCCAGCCAACTTCTGCGCAACAACAAGCAGGAACGCCGCAACATTCCCGGCCTTCCGGTCCAGTATACAAGATTCAAGCGAGGATTACAGGGTTGGAGAGACCGGGCAAGAAAGACCCAATTCTCCGGTTTGATATTCACGTGAGCCCTGTCCTGATGCAAAACATGCTTGTTGGCCTGCAGCTAATGTCATTCCTCCCTCCAGACCAATATCCCCAAGTTTAGAACTACGCAGTACCGAGATGTCCGTCGCACCCACGCCGAGTTCATTAAGCTCGCCGAACACTTGATGTCGGCGAATCCGGAAGCCATGGTCCCCGCCGTGCCTCCGCCGCTCACTCCCGCCGGTGCGGGGACGGAAGAGGACGAGATCCGTGTCAAAGCATCTATGCAAAAATGGCTCAACACAATCTTTGCTAACGAGATCTTGATTCATGACGATGAGGTCGTCCTCTTCGTTGAGAGTGATTTCGGCTACAGTCCGGTAGTACGGATGAAACAGCCTGCAACTGGAATGCGACGAAAGGTCCTCAAGCAATTTGCTCCACCACCAGATGATACCCCTGAACTGCAAAGTGCGCGGCCTACAGTCAAGATGTTCTATCTGGGAACAATGGATACGAGTCATAAAGTTGACCGCGTGGTGAAGGGTCGGCGAGGTTTGTCTGCTCCGCCTGGTAACTTCATATGTTCTCTATAATGACTAACCCGTATATTAGGACTTGGACTTGCAGAATCCGACTTTGGTGTCAAATTAGGACAAATGAATGTGCAAGAGACACATCCCGGTTTGGCCCACGCCTATCGGAAGCTCGGTAGAGTCATTCAGACAGTTGGGGATTACCATGCAGTCCAGGCGACCGCGGAGGCAACAACCCTCGGAGAGCCTCTCGGTTATCACTCCTCGGACGCCTTTATTGTGAAAGAAACCCTCACCAACCGCCATATCCTTCTGCGCGAACTACTCCAAGCCCAGCAGACGACCCGCAGCAAGCGCGCAGCCGCAGACCGGTTGAAGGGTAGCTCTTCCGTCCGGCCTGACAAGGTTGACGAAGCGATTACTTCCTTGGAGGATGCCCAGAACCACGAGGAGTACCTTAGCAAGAAGACGCAGCGTGTGACATCGAATTTGCTTGTCGAAAAACGCCGCTGGTTTGAGCGGACTACTGATGACCTCTTAACAACACTGCGCGAGTACACCCTGCGTCAGATTGAGGCTGAGCGACGAACACTGGCCACTTTGGAGAGTGTGCGACCTGACATCCGTGCGATCGATGCCTCGGGAGGGCTAAGCCGTTTGGGCCGTGAAGCTCATCCCACTGGACGACGCCCGAATATGGCCTCCAGCCAGGGACCTAAGGGAGATGCATGGAGCGGCATTCCTCGCCGCAGCGACAGCATGGGACGCAGCATGAGCGGTAGCATGATCTCTCCTCCACCGGACGATGAGGGCGATGCCGATGGGCAAGGTAAAGGTAGGCTACGCTCTAGCAGTCGTGTGGGCTCCATCGTGGAGGAAGATGACGATGACCGGCTTGATGCTCGGAATGCCGCAAGTCGGTTGGCTACCAGCACTTTCTGAACATTGCCTGTATATTACGGATATTGATGATTCTGTGAGCGATTCCCCTCTGACAGCTATTCTTGTACTGCTTTGTGGAGGCTGTTTAGTGATGTTCGTGTTTGAAATGCCTCTCATGATGCGTCTCAATGGGATTTGTGTCTGGTATATTTTATGCACAGTACCTTATATGTTCTTCTAAGGTTGCAAGTAATGTTGAGTCTCTTGTATTTTCGTTCTTTGCCACCACACATCCCTTCAATATTTCATTCACCCCTAGATGAAAACTGTTCCGCTCTTTCCAATTGATCCTCCGGCAAGTCGAACCACGATGCCTTCTCGGCCAGGAAGATATGCTCTGTCGGCTTGGGGATTTCCGTTCCGGCATGGTCGTCGAGTGTCCCGGCCGTGACAGCGATACGTCTCCCAGGGATCATCATGCAGATACTGGACCCGCATTGAGGACAGAACCCCCGTGAGGCCCTGTCACTCGACTGACGTATTGTGGGCTGCACACTAGTCCATGTCACATCCGATCCATTGCAGATGGCCCAGCTCTGGTAAGGACCGCCGGATTGCTTGCGACAAGTAGTACAGTGACAGTTTGACATGGCGAGGGGTGCGTTGGCAACGGTATATGTGATGTGATTACAAGCACAGCTGCCTTTGAGAGTGGGGGGCATTTTGGACCGGGTATACTCTTGTTCTATCCGAGGATGTGCGGCGAGAGGGATGGGACGGATGATATACGAGACACTTTATAGGTAAGTTAACTATTCAGCTAGTTATGAAAGCTTTGCTTACCAAGCATTTTCCCCGCAACGACGTCATCGGCGGTTGCCCAGCTGGATAGCACTCCTACGACCAAAAGGGCCCCTTCTACAGCTTCAAACAACCTCAGAATAGGCAAAAAGGGCCTTCCCCATCACCAATTCCACTCTAGCCTATAGATCGGATTCTGGGTCCCTTTGCTTGCCCCGTGCAACCGAAGCTCTTCCCACCCCACCCCCACTCTTGTCCTCGTCTTGGTTCTCTGATTTGCATCCGTCTTCTTTCCGGCTCCATTTTATCCACTCTTGATTTCAAAGCACTGAACTCGGACGTAACTACCGAGTATATAATAAAACGCCTCCCCACCTGCAGACCTTCGGACTTAAACTTCCACGCTATCCTGGCCACCTCCCACAACTGACACAGTTTTGAGCATCTCGTATAATGGCTCCCTTGAAGGTTTTCCTGTAGGTGAATGGTGACTCCAACATGCCCTACTTTCAGCTAATTGTTCAGTACCGGAGTTACGGGCTACATCGGTGGTGATGTCTTCTACGCCGTACATCAGGCCCACCCTGAGTGGCAGTACTCGGTCCTCGTCCGCAACAAAGACAAGGGTGCCCAGGTTGCCAGCAAATACCCCAACGTGAAAATTATCCACGGCGATCTTGACTCGTCTAGCATCATCGAGGAGGAGGTGAAGAACGCCGATATCGTGTTCCGTACGTCCTACCAAAGCCGCACCGCCGACGTTCAGCGTCCCAAACTGCACCTGGTTCATTTCTAACCAACCCACAGACTGTGCCGACTGCGATCATGTCGCGTCCGCCGAAGCCATCGCCAAGGGCGTCGCCCACCACACGCCCCAGAACCCCGTGTGGCTGATCCACACCTCCGGCACCGGTATCCTGACGGTCGAAGACTTCCGCACCAACACCTGGGGTCTCTACCGCACCAAGGAGCACAACGACTGGGAAGGCATCGACGAGCTCGTCAACCTCCCCGACGACTCGCTGCACCGTAACGTCGACAAGATCATCATCGACGCCGGCTTGCGCAACCCCACCAGCGTCAAGACCGCCATCGTCTGCCCGCCGACAATCTACGGCCCGGGCCGCGGACCCAGAAACCAGAAGAGCGTACAGGCCTACTGGCTCACGGACGCTGTGCTGAAGCGCAAGAAGGGTCTGCTCGTCGGCGAGGGTAAGAACATCTGGCACCAGGTACACGTGCAGGATCTGAGCAACGTGTATCTCGCCCTCGGCGACGCCGCCGCCGCCGGCGGTGGCCAGGCCACCTGGAACGAGAAGGGCTACTATCTGGCCGAGAATGGGCCCTTCTGCTGGGGTGATATCCAGCGGGAGGTGGCGCGTGTGGCTTACGAGAAGAAGCTCATTCCCTCGCCGGAGGTCGAGCCCTTGAGCGATGCCCAGGTGACGGAGCTGAATCAGTTCGGGCTGTACGCATGGGGTAGCAGCTCGCGGGGCCATGCGCTTCGCGCGAGGAAGTTGTTGGGCTGGACCCCCACTCAGCCCAGTTTGATGGAGTTGATTCCGTCCATAGTAGATCTGGAGGCGAAGGATTTGGGCCTGGCTTGAGGACCGTCTCTACTCGGCATGATTTATGATATACGTATAGTTTAATGGGCAGATGGTCTTTTCTATCTCCTCGTGTTTCATCAACTAGCTACATTTTGGACATTGTAGAGTACTTCAGAGGCTGGGTAACTTCGCCTAATCCGACGCCATGCGTCGTAAATGCCGGATTGCTTGAGATGGATGACATGCGGTCGATGTATTCGGAGCAAAACTCCGTCTGACGACTTGACAGCCCGCCGTCAATCCCCATTGCAGCGCAGCATTTCTGCGCTTCGTCGTGAAAGTCTTGATGGTAGACGACAGCGAAGAATCGGTCCCATGGTGCTCCTTCGGGTAGCAGGTTGGGTGGTAGGTAGAATAGAACCGAAGTGGCGCTGTTTCGTGCGTTTTGATCTCGCAAAGCGGAAAGAAATCGCCTCATGGCCTCGTCGGAGGGGAAGAGCATACATTTGGATGATTCGGTTAATGCGAGACGCTTTCGCACGGCAGTGATTAGAGCCTGGGATACATAATGTCTGTTATCTGTGAGTTGATACCGGATTACATATATATAAAATCATTAGGTTGTACCTTGGGTAGATGGCTGTTCTAGAGGCATTCATCTTGGTGAAAACACGGTATATAGCTGAAGGATTGGGAAGACACAGATGAATGTCTCCTGGGCGTTAAGGAGGTGTTATGTACAATATGTCTTTACCGCCATTTCTCTCATGCATGACAGAGCTGCTTCGAAATGATGCATCCAGTCGGCTGCAGCTCGGCGCATGACACTCTCCACCATGTTGACCGCGTCAAGTGGTGTAGTGGGCGGATTACTCATGAGGGTACCTATGTTGTTTCTGAATATTGATGGTTTAAGCAAGTACCAATGGCGCTAATTTAGTAGAGTACATATATAAACCCCCATCTACAACTCCCCTAGTTCGCGTGCATATACCAGTATAAATTATTTGCATAACTCCAATACTATTAGCATTAGAGTACAAATGGGTACTAAGACCAGGTGCTACTAGACAGTTGAATTATTCTGCTCTACAGACTTCGCTCTCCTGTCGCTCTCGTCTCCCCTTGAGTCATAAATGGGCACATTCACATCCCTATCGTTCAATTCAATATATCCATAGTGATAACTAGCGGCAGATATTCCATCGCGCTCCGTCGATTCGAGATGGATTATATCCCTGATAACCGAATTACAGGAGTACATGTATCTAAGATCGAGGTCGTTTACATTTATTGTATAGTTTAGATTGCGGTTAGGGGTCAACGTAGTTAGATTAATTGAGTAACTTTTGGATAACCTGTATTTTATCCAAATCTTGTATATCTTGTGTATAAATAAATCTAGTGGTTTCATAAGGTTTTGTTGGTTTTGTTTAGCTTATTTGAGTGACTCCTAACTTGCTTTCTTGCACCCAACCTTCAGCAATGCCAGTGACGCCATAATATATATGGCGGATTTGGATAATGACTCGGACAGAGAAAGCTTTGTCTAATAATTCGCATGAATCTCAATCTTACCCACTTCTAGCGTATGCGACCATGATTAAGATCCCGACAGAAAAGGTTGAAATCGAGATAGTTACATCTATATAACTACGTAACTACTTGGTCAGATGGAATGATGAATAAGCGCGGGCGGACAAAGACAGGCGACTCAAGCGCGGGAGGCGCCAAGCTTGATTTCTGACGATGATTTGATATCCGCCCGTTTGCCCAAGTTGTTGCTGCTTTGTTGCACCAGCTCCCCATTGTGCTCCCACCAACCTTGGATGATTCTCCCCCTACAGGTTATTCTCCTTGGTTTCCCTCTTGATTAATCTCTCAGTCATCGCGCTGACATCTATCGCTGCCTAGGTCAACCCCCTAATGCCTCGCGACCTGTCGGAAACATCCCCGTTCTCTGCCTGATCTTGTAGCTTTGACCACGCTGTCATGGCTCCAGGTACCGGAGGAAAACGGAAGAGAGTAGAAAGACAGTGGTCTGGCGATTCAGTGAACGACGGCGGACGTCCTTCCCCCCATCGGCCGGGCAGTCTCAACATGGCGCAACAACATCCGTATCGCGACCCGTCCGAGACGCGCGGAAGAGGGCGAAGACAGCAGAGTCGAGGTGGTCGGAATAACATCGGCCGGCGACCTAGCAATGATTATCATAATGTTCCTGGCGGCCGCAAGGATGGAGGGATGTCACCGCCGAACACCACACCAGCGAAAGACATTGCGGACTCCGATCAAGCAAACGGAATGACCCAACCGGCGCCGCCTTCACCTACACCAGCACCTTCATCTGTTTCCCAGCCGCAGTCTCAATCCCATCCTCCCCCCCCTCAAATGTCACTCGAAGAACCTCCCACCGGGCCTCCCCCTCCGTTCGCCTACGAGTATGCCAACGATGCCGTCATACAGGCTTGGAGATCGACCGGGAGACAGAAACTGGTGGAGGATGGGATTCAAGCGCGCAACGCTCAGGATGATGTGAAGCTAGCCGCAGTATACCAAGAACTCATTCGCAGCGCGTTTTATGGTCGTTTGTCGCCAGCTGACGCGGGCAGTGCCGTGAAGGACATTATTGGAGAAGACGTCGCTGCGGAGGATGTCGATATGAACAACGAAGAAAAGGCTACGCTTCTCGATCCTCGTTCCCTCTTTCTAGACACTTTATCGATCATTACCGATTCCGATCCATCTAATAGCGCATTGAGACCGCTTGTGTTCTCCACCGCCATCAATCCTGCGCTCATGCGCCTTCAACTAGATACGCCTCTCCTGCAGTCTTTGGGCCTCGTTCGAGAGACCTTCGCCCGAATGGGTATCCGCAAACAGACAAACCTTCTGTACAGACAATCGAACTACAACCTGCTTCGGGAAGAATCGGAAGGATACTCGAAGCTCTTGACAGAACTGTTCACGACAAGCAACAACGAACCACCCTCTAGTGAGGTTGTCGACGATACCTTTGAGAAGGTGAAGGCAATGATCGGTGCGTTTGACATGGATGTTGGCCGCGTCCTAGATGTGACTCTGGA
The DNA here is from genome assembly GCF_047715705.1 of Aspergillus ambiguus. Taxonomy (NCBI): domain Eukaryota; kingdom Fungi; phylum Ascomycota; class Eurotiomycetes; order Eurotiales; family Aspergillaceae; genus Aspergillus; species Aspergillus ambiguus. The sequence continues at coordinate 152,002 of NW_027395548.1, read as the reverse complement.
TGTTTTCGCTGCTGTCCTCGTAAAGCAATACCGTTTCTTCGTGAAGCTCCTGCGGGCCAGCTCGTGGTGGCCCAAAGAAGATACCTTCCGGACGTTGGAGGGTAGTGCCCGCGATACGGGCCTACCTGACTGGGCTCTCCCAGGATCTACAGGATGGGTGACGACCGACGAGGAACGCGCTGAGATTATTCGAAACAACGAGGAGCGGGACCGGAAGTTTTGGGACCGGGTAAAGGACGTTGGAATTCGTGCTTTCTTTGAGATTGGTCGTCGGCCGGTCTCTGAGCAGGAGTTGCAGCAGATCCTTCCGGAAACCAATAATCTTTCAGAGGAGGAACTAGAGACAAGGAGGTGGATCGCGGAGACCGGGACATTGCCACCAAAGGGCAACAGAGTAGCTGCACAGCTTCTCGGATTCAAGCTTCGTTTCTATTCATCGTCTGCTCGGTCAAAGTCTGATGTTCTCCCCGACAACCTCATCTACCTCGCTGCGCTGCTGATCAAGGTCGGATTCATCTCTCTCCGCGACCTGTATCCCCACCTCTGGAGGCCGGACGATTCCATGGATGCATTGAAGGAGGAGAAACTGAAGGAAAAGGCGGAGCGAGAAAGGGCTGCCCGCCCTGGTGGCGGTGTGAATGCCCTGATGATGGCTGGTGCGTTGTCAGATGATACTCTCCCGACTCCACGACTTCGAGAGTCGGAGACGAGATCTGCGACCCCAGGGAAGGAACAAGATGCAGATAAAACAGCTGCCAAAGCGGAAGAGAGCGATCTCCCGGAGCCCTCTGATCAAAAGGTTCAACTATTAAAGAGCCTACTTGCCATCGGTGCGCTTCCGGAGGCACTCTTCGTCCTCAGCAAATTCCCCTGGCTCATGGACGTCTACCCTGAGCTTCCCGAATTTATCCATCGCATTCTTCATCATTGTCTCAATAAGGTCTATACTTCGTTGCGGCCAATACCTGACGCAGAGGATCTTCGTGAACAACAGCAGATCCTAAGCCACGATCAATCCGGTCTGGGTAAGGGTCAAATTCGGCTTTCCCCGGCTCCTCCACGACGCGTCCTTCGATGGGCTCAACTCGATAAGGAAGACACCAATGATGGTACTGACTATCGGTTCTACTGGGACGATTGGGCCGATAATATTCCATTGTGCCAGTCGGTGGACGATGTTTTCGCTCTATGCTCATCCTTCCTCAACCTGTCTGGGCATAAGATTGGACAGGACCCGAGCTTACTGACAAAGCTTGCCCGAATTGGAAAATACAGTCTCAACAAGGATGAGACGCTGGAGAACCGGGCGCGGTGGCAGGACCTCTGCAAGCGCCTTTTGCTTCCTTCGATAAGTTTAACTAAAGCGAACCCCGGTGTTGTCAATGAAGTTTTCGATCTTGTGAGCTTCTTCTCGCGGGAGACTCGGTACAACATGTATGCGGAATGGAACTTTGGCCAGACATCTCGACTGCCTGATATCAAATCCGCGTTTGACCTTGCTCGGGCCGAAACGAAGGATGTTCTGAAGAGACTTAGCAAAACGAACATTCGTCCAATGGCTCGGGCATTGGCAAAGATCGCCTACGCCAACCCCGGAATTGTCATCAATGTCGCCATAAGCCAGATCGAATCGTACGAGAATCTCATCGAAGTCGTTGTGGAGTGTGCACGCTATTTTACCTTCCTTGGATACGACATTCTGACATGGGCCCTCATCAACTCTCTCGGCCAAAAAGGAAGAAGTCGTGTGCAAGAAGGCGGACTGCTGACCAGCCGATGGCTAAATGCGCTCTCCACCTTTGCGGGCAGGACCTTCAAGCGGTATTCGGTGATGGATCCCACCCCTCTGCTGCAATATGTTGTCGAGCAGCTCAAGCACAATAATTCCACTGATCTTATCGTGTTGGAGCAAATGATCAGTTCAATGGCCGGAATAATTACGGATACCAACTTCAACGACTCGCAAATTCAGGCCATGGCTGGTGGGGAGGTCCTCCAGGCGCAGACCATTCTACAGTTGTTAGATCGACGACATGAGTCCAAGAACACTTCCAAGCGTCTGATGAAATCGCTTACAGTTTCGAAACTTGCCGGCCAGCTGCTGATTGCTATCGCTCAGGAGCGCTGGACTTGTATCTACAAGGAGTCGGATGGTTCTTCCGAACTCAAGTTATTGGGAAACATCTTCGACGAAATTCACCGTGTGCTAGCGCAGTACCTCGATCTACTACGGAGCAATCTCTCGGTAGATGAGTTTGACTCTTTCGTCCCTGACTTTGCATCTTTGATCAAGGATTTTGGAGTTCAACCGGAGGTTGCCTTCTGGATTCGACGACCTAGCGTGGCCAAAAGAGCCATTGATACAGATAAGATGCAAGCAGAGGCAGTGAAAGACCAGAATGGAGACCATCTTTCCGAGAGCGTGAAGATGGAAACAGCTGATGATGGAGAGGCCCCTGCCGAAGGCGAGGGACCCGAGTCCATGGACGTCGATAAAGAACAGCTCGACCAGGAAAAATCCACGCCAGCACCTACCGAACAGTTGACAGTCAACCCTGTCATGCAAGAGCTGCAGGATCAGGTCAAATCTGTCCTGCCGTCCGATACCTGGGGTATTGTCGGCCTGCAATTCTATACAACGTTTTGGCAGCTGTCTCTTTATGACGTCCATGTACCCCAGAAGGCGTACGAGGACGAAATTGATCGCCAGAAGAAAAAGGTGATGCAAATCAACAGCGACCGATCTGACATCAGTATCGCTGGATCCCAAAGAAAGGAGAACCAGAAGAAGCAAATCACTCAACTGCAAAAGCGAATCTTAGAAGAAAACAAGGCCCATCTGAAAGCCTACGGTCACATGAGGGTGAAGCTGCAGAAAGAGAAGGATCGCTGGTTCTTTGGGATGCGAGGGAAGCATGATTCCCTGAATGTTTCTTTGCTGGAACAGTGCTTCCTCCCTCGACTGCTCCTGTCACCGATTGATGCTTTCTACTGCTTTAAACTTCTCAAGTTTTTGCACGCCTCGGGAACACCCAATTTCCGCACTGTCGGCCTGTTGGACCAGTTGTTCCGTGAACAACGCCTAACCGCTCTCATTTTCCTCTGCACCTCTCGTGAAGCAGACAACCTTGGTCGCTTCTTGAACGAAATTCTTCGCGATCTTAGTCGGTGGCATGCAGACAAGGCCGTGTATGAAAAGGAAGCCTTCGGAACGAAGAAGGACCTTCCTGGGTTTGCTATGACGGTGGACCCTGAAGGTAAACCTACCACATTCCTGGACTACGAGGACTTCCGTCGGCTCTTGTACAAGTGGCACAGGCTATTTTCATCTGCGCTAAAGACTTGTTTGAATGGTGGCGAGTACATGCATATCCGCAATGCGATCAGTGTGCTGAAAGCAGTCGTCCAACATTTTCCTGCTGTCAACTGGATTGGCCGTGATATGCTTGTTTGTGTGAACACCTTGAGCCAGAAAGATGAACGCGACGATGTCAAGATCCCGGCAGCCTCATTGATCGGCGACCTTAACCGACGCGAGAAGAAGTGGTTATTACCCCAAGCGTTCATGATCACGAGCCAGCCGGCACCTAAAGGAAATCAAAATAAACCTGATGCCGACAGGAGCAAACCATCTACCCCGCGAGCTGAATCGACGCCAGGTCCACTGAATGCTGCGGCGCCTGAGTTCAAACCTCCCACAGCAAATGAGTAAGTTATGATGTAGACGAATTCTCGAATTTATCCTAACGATTGGTAGATCTCAAGGTGCTTTCAAGTCTGAGACGAAGACTGAGGTCGAAGACGGGGAAATCGAGGATGCAAAGATGACAGATGCACCAAAGCCCACGGAGACTGAACCGGCACCGAAGCCGACGGAGGAGAACCAGGAGGAGTCTACCGCAGAGCCAGCAGAAGCAGCGTCCACCAACGAACCGAACGAGCAGCTATCGACTGATGGACCGGGTGACATCGGAGGAGCTCCATCTCAGCCACCGTCTGCAGCTGAGTTCCAGACGCCCAAAGCTCCCGAGCCCCGCCATCCCAATATCCCAAAGCGGCCTGATGTTGATCGGCCTAGTAGCCACAGCGCTCGCTCGCAAACACACACGCCGAGCCGGTCTTTCCGGGAAGAACCACGCTTACCTCCGCGGCCTGATCTGATGGATGATCGTCGAGATAGATATCCTGAGTACCCTCGTGGTCGATTTGGTGAACACGACTATAGTCGGTCGTTCGACCAACCTATGGGTGACGGACGCTATGGTCGTCCTGACCGTGATTACCCTCCACGTCAGCCCATGGACGAGCCCTTCCGGGGCCCCTATCAACGCGAACCTCGTTTACCGCGGGAACAAGATTGGCCAGAACGTGCGCGTGGACAACGTGGTGGCCCAACAACCCATCCTGATCGAATGGAGATGATCCAGGACCCTCCCGAGAGAGAAGCCCATAGACGAGGAGACCAGACACAACCAGACAAAGACGACCGAAGACCTCTGTCCTCTATGGCCCCTTCGTTAAAGGATCTCCCGAACCGTCCGGAGCGAGTCGCTGACGGCCGTCGCTCCCATATGCGCAATGAAGATCTACCGACAGGGCCTCGCATCGAAAGACCTATGCGGGGCGGTGAGTTTATGGCTGGAGATACTAGAGAGCCACCAACTGGCCCTGACATGAGCCATGGGCGTCTCTGGCAACATGAGCCTGCTGATATCCCCTCCGGCCCAAGACGCAACCCACGGGGTGGACGACAGCAACAACACTCCGGACCAATGTCCAGTAATGGACCCTCGCAGGATCGCCAACCACCCACAGGGCCCAGGCGTACGGCACCTGAGCCACCTTCTCAGTCTGCACCGCCTTCCCCTACGGCCGAAAGGCTTGACACCACCGGAATGCACCCTGACCGTCTGAAAAAGATGCAAGAAGAACCACCTCAAGCAAGTGGTTATGGCTCGGCGCGAGGTCCCCCTGCGGGATCTGTGTTACCACCATCAGGGCCGCGTGCCGGAGGAGGCCACCACCGTGGCCAACCGCCATCTGGCTTTGGTGAACGAGGCCCCCGGGATAAACGATTCTCTGGACTCACCAACATGCTCCAGCAAACTGGAGGGTCTCCAGACCGCGCTCCTGGGCCTGTGGTTCGAGGCCGTGGGGCTAACCGCCAGACTAACGCTCACGGTGGCCGACCGCAAACATCCGGAGGGCCCCCTGATCTCCTAGCTCCACGGACACCGCAAGAAGAGGACCTCCCTCGACGACGAGGAGAGCAAGACGAAATGACTGGTCAAGAACGGCGTGGCCCGCGGTATTCCACTGGCAGCTATCCCACCGACCGCGAGAGAGATCGAGAACGTGACCGAGAGCGCGAGCGGGATCGTCGGGAGGATGACGGTATTCGCAACAATCGGCGAGAGGACTATCGGGACCGCAACCGGGACTACGAGCGTGAGCGTAGTCGGAGGAGCGATGTTGGCAATGGTCCTCGGGAAGAAAGGTACGAGTCCCGCGAATCATCACGGCGAGGACCTGGCTCCCGCGAAGACAATCGACGCCGCCGTGATCGTGAAGATGCACCCGACCCCACACAAGGTCACGATGAAGGCCGCCTCCGTCCTCCATCTTCGTTGGGTGGACAGCCACCACCTCCCCCGCCTCCCCCTCTTCCAACAACCGGGGACGAGGAGCGTCGCTGGGGCGGTGGACGTGACCGGGATCGTAATCGGGACCGTCAGCGTGATCGCGATTATCACCGCGAAAGCGGTGGCGGAGGAGTGCCTCATAAGCGTCGGCGAGGCGACGACGGTGGGCGTGGGGAAGGTGGTGGCCGCGGCGGAATGAGAAGCGCCGGTGACAATAAGAGACCCAGACGAGGTGGTTGAATACAGGGAATCATTTATTGACCTGATGACATGTCTCTCTTTTTTGTTTTCCTTATTCGCTATGCATCTATGGGTGTTTGGTTTTGTATTTTGTTGTTGTCTTTCTTCCTGGACCTGTTGGAGTCCCTGTGTATTTCTCCACTATTGATACAATGAGAATAATGTGCAAGACTAGCTAGCTCTGGTGATAGACCTCATCGGTTTCTATCCATGCAATACAACCTCGTTAGGAAGTATAAGCCGCCTTCTGACTTTGTCGTCCGAGTGCGTATCTTACCACGGCACAATGCCATCCCGTCCGATGACCTTTCCAGAATCTTCATCCCTCTCGTCTTCCACAACACTTGCGATAAAAGTTCCCCCAGTGCGAGGTTCTCCCGCCCCTTTTGACTTAGCGAATTCGGGTCCCACTCCCCCAAGGTTGGTGGCTAGGAATCCGGGTGCGACAGCCCAGACCTTGACTCCATCCGCTTTCAGCTTATGGTTGTAGTCTAGCATAAGCATGTTAAGGGCGGTTTTGCTACACCTATATCCAATAGTCTCGAAAGCGATCTCCTTGGGCCATCCGGCCGGCTGCGGAGGCGTAGGGAAGTACTCGCGACTCATTTGGGAAAGGCCAGCAATGAAGAGCAATCGAGGATCGGAGGATTTGAGTAAAAGGGGCATGAACACATGGGCCATCACATTCGCGCCTGTAACATTGATGTTGTAGGCCTGATTGAAACAGTCTCGAAGTGATCCCTTTCCTCGCACGTACTGCAGATCGAACGCGGAACCTAGTTGTCCTTAGCAGGAGGAAGATAATGTACTGTACAAGAAACATTCTAGATTTACCGGCGTTGTTGATCAGCACGTCAATGTATTCTGTCTTCCCCTTTACTACCTCCAAAGCCTGGATGGATTCGTCGGTGGAAACATCAACCTGCAGTACTTCCAGCCTGGTGGACGACTGCGGGAATTCCCTACGAAGCGTCGCAATGGCGTTTTTTCCCTTCTCCAGTGATCGACTTCCAACAAATATCCGATACGCTGTATCTGACTGGACAAGAGCTTTGACGGTCTCGTAGCCGATCCCTGTATTCCCACCGGTAATTACGACTATCTTTGGGGATGGCATGGCGTGTATTGGTATTCTAATTAGTGTGGCAGACAAGAAAGAATGTGTAAAGAAACGATGCTGGAATCTCCCTGCGTGGGTTGGTTATTTGGACTTTTTATACTTCGGAAGCATAAGTTACCGATTTCGATCCGTTCTGGGTTATCTCCGTCACCGAAAAGAAAAGCTTGGAGAATGTGTTTAACTCCATAAATCCTATCTCCGTTAGTCCCGCTCTTATGATATCAGTCGGAGTATGAGATGAGAACAGTGAGTGTCAAGATGCCTCATTGGACTGTCGTGATTAACAAGTGTGTAATTCGGTGTTTACATTAGGCGCTGTGCGCGGCGACTCGAGTGCGAGCTACACACTTCAAATGTTATTCACGCTACAAGCTCAAAATTCCTCGCAAACTCTGAAACCGTTCGTAATACCTCGTGCTCTTCTTTGGCCAACTGTATAAAAACTTCAAAAGTCTTCTCCTTCCCAAAATTAGGCAGAATTAAACAGCAAGCCCCTGTAATTGGCCGGTGTGGCCGGAATGCAACTGGCACCGATCCGCCACCGATATCATACTTGGCAGCTCTCCCTGAATTCCAGCTATTCATGAGCACATCCATATCGTGGAAATCAGCATGCACACCAAGTACTTCGGTTGGGGACAGAGTCGTAACAAGTGAGGTTAAGTCGTGAATTGTGGTCATGTTGACTGAATTTACTGATCGTCGGATCATGGAAGCGGCGGTTGCAAGCCCTCTGTATTCACCTGCGATCAGGTCCTGGGCGATTATAGGGCCGGCTTGGGTGGGGAAGACCCCATTGCCGAAGTACCTCTCGGATGTCTTATTTTCTGGGTCGCGGGAGCGGAGGTTGATGGGATGAAGAAAGCGAGAAGAAGATAATGATTTCTCGGGGTGGAGCCGAAGGCGAGAGCGTGTGATCGAGGTCCAGAGAAGAGCGGAGATGCAGTCATACGAGGTGATGTAGTCCACTCTATCCAAATGAGGAGCGCATTGCGCTTTTAATTGCTGGATACTGGCCTCAGAAATCCTATAAATGCCCGTTTGGAAGGGTGGAGGTAGTTTGGGAGTGAATTGGCTCTTTTCCATCACGTAGTACGATGGGAGCTTTGCGAGCAGACTGTCTCTTGGAATTCCCGGGACGCCGTTGTAAGGTGCTTTGTTGAGATCCGGGGTATATTTAGGCATCTCCTGATTCTCCTGATATGCCTTGCTCCCTTGACAAACTAACGTCAAGAAGGCATCCATAGACGCCCAGTCTCCTGCTGTGTGATTCATGGCGAAGGCTAAGATCAAGCCGCCTTCAATGATATTCAATTGCATGATACAAATTGGTCTTTCGGCGAGAGAGATGTCAGGCAAGAGCTTCGACGGATCTATATCGTTGGGGGGGAATGAATCCTTGGTTAAAGAAGAGAATGGCTTGTGCCCCGGGTGGTGGGGTTGATTGAGGCTGAATTGCATATGTTTCCCTCGGGCTGTCACGATGCAGGGCTTTCCAAGCTCATCAAACTGAATATTTCCAGCCATGAAAGGAAATAGGCTGGTTGCATGCTTCACCCCTTCCATTACCGAGGCAGTGAGTCTGCCTAGATCCGTATCAGGCCGGAGCTCATAAAAGATGAAGGCTTTCACCATCATAGAGACTGCTAGCCTGTCAAGGTCTGAGAGCTCGTATTTCCTGATACTATCCATGGTTGATGGCGCTGTTCTAGTTCAAAGCTGAACGGAATTGAATTGTAGAATTGCAGTTCTCAAAAAAGAGATGCCTAGCTGGAAAGGAAACTGATACTTGACTGGACTTTAGTTTGCCTAGTTTGCACTGCCTCCACATCACCCAGAATATGGTAATGTAAATATGCCATTTTCTAGTGGATTTCTCACTTTCTAGCAAACTTCTATAGCATGGATATGTTGGTTCGGAGCCGGAAGCTTTGTCTTCGGATGCGTCTGCTTGTTCGGGTGTGGCCTGAGCTCGCATATCTTGTTGCATACTTCCTTCCAAGAAGACCAAGCATCTGACATAGTTGTGTATTACAACGCCTAAGGTCACTGGCCATCGGGCCAGATCAATTCTCCCCTCCTGAAATATCTCGCTCTGCGCATGAAAAAGACTGTCAGTCGCTAATAGATATCCTCATCCTACCAAGCAACGGACCCGATTGCTGGACAAGGTATCCCCGAGGTTGTCAGGTCATCCAACGTATCAATAGTGTGCCAATTGGTGGATTTCTTCCCTCAGTATACGGGCATGGACTAATTCATTAGCAGATCTGCAACGGTCAACATTATCTAGCTCGAGAGACAGTACCTTATTGGCTGTGGAGGGGCTTGTAGACTCCTGTAGATCATCGTGAGCACGCCACGAGACCCTGAAACGGCTGCATCTGTCACACGGTCATTGTTCAAAGGCACTAGGATCTGAGATCTTCCGCGTGGTTTCATCAATTCCGGCTGAGAAGCAGGGAGGTTGATGAGAAGGCACGCGGAATTTGGGGCAAAGGGAAGCCACGTGACAGACCACCACATATCAACATCGCACGACAAAAAAACCGCCCTTCATCTCTTACTCCAGCCTGCATCTGAGTTGACCCCGGATCTTCAGCCACAACGAACGCCTCTGTGGGCTGCAGGTAAGTCGGGCCGACTTCCGCAAATCTCCCCCACCGGCCAAGGAATCGGCTAAACTTCGGAGTCACGGTCTAACGTCCGTGTTCCTTTCATCAGCAGCCGGGCTTATCCTGATCGAGCCGGGGCTCTCTATATGATTGTTCCTTGTGCCGGATGTGGTGTTTCAGCGGCTTCTAACTTCGCTCAACCGACCCTCTGGTTTCACCATCGCATCCACCTGAGTGTTCTCCACCGTGGGGGGGTATGACGGACGGACCGACGATCCATCCTTCAGATGATGTCGCTACTGTCATTCGATGCGAGGCGGGAAGTTCGGGAAAGAGTTGCGGTTGGAGATAGGTAATACGCTGGCCGTGCAGCGTCGATACTGGTCGCCTGGTCGGTACAGTTGTCTGGTTCCTATCCGGTGGGTTAGCTTTCTTATTTCTCGAATGAGATCCTATATAGCTTGAAGCCCCGCCATCGCCATCTGTCCTTTTTTCATCGTTCTAATCCTCCTTACCAATCGCGTCCTCTTCTTTTTCAGTTTCCCTCACCCTATACCTCTCCGGGTGCTTTCCCTTCGATTAAGCATAAATCTTCTCCGTTGACCGGAAGAAGCTTGCAAGGTCAAAATGACTCGGCTTGACGTGGACAAGACCATTGAGGAGCTTACGCTAGGGGAGAAGGTAGCTCTAACTGCCGGTGAGACCATATACATCAATTGTGGCTCCTGACCACAGCTAACATGCGCCCCGACAGGCATTGATTTCTGGCACACGGCCTCTGTCCCTCGTTTGAACATCCCCACTTTGCGGATGTCCGATGGCCCTAATGGGGTCCGAGGAACTCGATTTTTCAACGGCGTACCAGCCGCCTGCTTCCCCTGTGCTACAGCTCTGGGAGCGACATGGGATACAGAATTGTTGCATGAGTGCGGACAGTTGATGGGTGAGGAGTCCATCGCCAAGGGATCTCATATTATCCTGGGCCCGACGATCAACACGCAGCGATCCCCACTGGGCGGCCGTGGGTTTGAGTCTTTCGCCGAGGATGGTGTCCTATCCGGCAATCTGGCTGGCTACATGTCAAAGGGTATCCAAGAGAAAGGTGTCGCCGCGACATTGAAGCATTTTGTCTGCAATGACCAGGAGCACGAGAGGTTGGCTGTAGACAGCATTGTGACCATGCGGGCCATGCGCGAGATCTATCTTATGCCGTTCCAGCTCGCCATGCGTATCTGCCCCACGGCGTGCGTTATGACAGCCTATAACAAGGTCAATGGCACACATGTAAGCGAGAACAAGCAGATTATTACCGATATTCTCCGAAAGGAGTGGGGATGGGATGGCCTTGTCATGAGCGACTGGTACTGCAACCTACTTAGTTTGAACTACAGTTATATTAACGTTATACAGGTTTGGGACCTATAGTACTTCCGATGCTATTAACGCGGGTCTTGATCTCGAGATGCCGGGAAAGACCCGTTGGCGCTCGACCCCTCTCGCGCACGCCGTGTCCTCCAACAAGGTCGCCGAGTTCACCATGGACGAGCGCGTCCGCAACGTCCTCAACCTTGTCAACTTCGTCGAGCCTCTCGGCATCCCCGAAAACTGCCCGGAGAAGGCGCTCAACCGGCCCCAAGACCAATCTCTTTTGCGCCGTGCAGCCGCCGAATCCATTGTCTTGATGAAAAACGAGGACAACATTCTCCCGTTAAAAAGGGAGAAGTCGATTCTTGTCATCGGACCAAACGCTAAAATCGCCGCGTACTGTGGTGGTGGATCCGCATCCCTTGACCCGTACTATACTGTCACTCCCTTCGATGGTGTTTCGGCCAAGAGCACAGGTGAAGTCACGTTCTCTCAGGGCGTATACTCACACAAGCAGCTGCCAGAGCTGGGCCCGCTTCTGAAGACGGCCGATGGAAAGAAGGGCTTCACATTTCGTGTGTACAAAGAGCCGGTCTCGGCACCGAACCGCGAGCTCGTGGATGAGCTGCACCTTGTCTCATCAAGTGGGTTCCTCATGGACTATGTCAACCCCAAGATAGACTCTTTTACCTTCTACGTTGACATGGAGGGCTACTTTACTCCCGAGGAGGATGGCGTGTACGACTTTGGTGTCACCGTCGTCGGCACGGGCAAACTGCTCATCGACGGCGAGGTGGTGGTCGACAACACGAAAAACCAGCGCCCTGGCTCGGCCTTCTTCGGCACCGCCACTGTTGAAGTAAAGGGCAGTAAGGAGTTAAAGGCCGGTCAGACTTACAACGTGAAACTTGAGTTCGGCAGCGCGCCCACCTCAGACTTGGATACCCGCGGCGTCGTGATCTTCGGCCCCGGCGGTTTCCGCTTTGGTGCCACCCGTCGTGTCGGCCAGGAGGAGCTCATCTCCAAGGCTGTGGAGCTCGCCGCGAAGGCCGAGCAGGTCGTTGTGTTTGCCGGTCTAACCAGCGAGTGGGAAACCGAAGGCCACGACCGCGACCACATGGACTTGCCCCCGGGCAGTGATGAGATGATCAGCCGCGTGCTGGAGGCGAACCCCAACGCAGCGGTGGTCATCCAGAGCGGTACGCCTGTCACCATGCCGTGGGCGAAGTCAGCCAAGGCCCTGGTGCAGGCCTGGTTCGGCGGCAACGAGTGCGGCAACGGCATCGCGGACGTGCTCTACGGCGACGTCAACCCTGCGGGCAAGCTCCCCATCACCTTCCCCGTCCGTCTGCAGGATAACCCCAGCTTCTTGAACTTCCGCTCGGAGCGCGGCCGCGTCCTCTACGGTGAAGATGTCTACGTCGGATACCGCTACTACGAGAAGGCGAACCTGCCTCCACTATTCCCCTTCGGCCACGGCCTGTCGTATACCACGTTCTCGCGCTCGGATCTGACCTTGGCCACCGTCCCCGAAAAGGCGAAGTATGAGGCCTCTGGCGAACCCATTACTGTTTCCGTCACCGTCACAAACACGGGCAAGGTGGCTGGCGCGGAGGTCGTGCAGCTCTGGGTGGTTCCGCCGCCGACGGGGGTGAACCGTCCCGTGCGCGAACTGAAGGGCTTCGCAAAGGTGATGCTGAACCCGGCAGAGCAGAAGAAGGTCGACATTGTGGTGGAGAAGAAGCTGGCCACCAGCTGGTGGGACGAGCAACGCGAGATGTGGGCATCCGAGAAGGGTGTGTATGAAGTGCAGGTGACTGGTACCGGCGAGGGTGTCCTGAAGTCTTCTTTCACCGTCGAAAAGACTCGGTTCTGGCTTGGATTGTAGATGATAACGATACGATGAGAGATATGACTGTTCCTTTTGTCTGATGCCAATGCTGCATAGATAGTGACGAGACTGCAATTGATCCCGCAATGATGTTCTGTTTTACGTATCCTGTATATCAACGTATACTACGCGACCTAAGTGGACCATGTAACATTCCTTCGACCAAGCTATCGAGTGGGTCCTCAGTGCAATATTCACATTCTCAGATATAAACAACGCATTCATCCCGCAATGCACATCCCAATAATAAACAATGACGAAATTCAAAGCCTTCGTGAGTACATATTCCAGCGGGAACGTCTCATAATCCCATATTGCACCCATGAAATCTACGCAGCCTGTCGCTTGGTCCACCTCCCGAAGAAGTTCTTGATTCTCTGGAAAAGACTTGGCTTCTTCGACTCTCCATTCTGCCCTGCGCAGCTGCTCAACTTCGCCAGCGTCGCCTTCGTTCGCATAGACCACGACTCCTTCAACCTAGATGCAGTCGATCTAGACCGACGATCCGCGTCTGCGCACACAGCCGGTGGTGGGGGCATTATATGAGACGCGGGCCGGCTACTCGCGCCCATTTTCGCTGCAACAGCATTCCGAAGATCCGCCTGGCGTTGGGACTCTTCCTCGGCAGTCATCACATGCATAAATCCCCTACTATCGACAATCACGCCCGGTTCATCCTGACACCCCCGCCGGGCGAATTCATCCCCGCTGGATGAGCGAGGCATTCGCTCCAGCGGTTCCCCGTCGTACAGTTTCGATTGTCGGTTGGATGTATAACCCTCTGGCAGGCCGAAGCTGGGCGATGGATTACTCAGGGACGTCAGCGGCGTGGAGAAAAAGCTCGATGCGGTATCAGTGGACATGAAGGGAGCATCAGAGGCCAAGAACATCTCGACATCGCTGTCAGAGGAGTCATCATTTCTGCTGCTGGTAGGCTTCTCTCGCCGTTTGCCCTTTGCGCCGGAAAGAAACTCGCGCGTCCGCTTCTCGTCCGAGGGATGCCCATGCCCATGCACTGCAGTACCCGCGACGGACTGGACTTCGGGGTAGGGTCGGGAGCGGAGACTCGCACTGTCAGTACAAGTAGTTGCAGACCCAGCTGTGGGGCATCGTCGTTGGCTGAAGATCGATGCTGACCCCGGGTGGACGGTGTCCGCTTCCGACGGCCGATCCGAGTGCGAGGATTGCAGGATGCGCATGGTCTGGTGGCTGGGTTGGGCGGTCAGAGCGACGCCCGAGTCGTATCGGTCATCTTTGAGGGCCGCGACGTCGGGGCCAGCGAGGGGAGGGTGATATTTTGAGTCCACTTGAGGGATGGGGGGTGGAACTTCATCTTTCTGGGCAGTTTTCTTATCAGAGGTCTGCTGCGTCGACGGCACCCCTCGTTCGATCCGGTATATGAGTAGAGAGCAGGAGAAGCGGATCTCTGACTCGAGTTCGGGGTCGATCTTTTGGCGATCGATTAATGGGGATGGGGGTTGATGGTGTACAGGGGTATCTATGAAGTCGTAGTACGGGGAGGTTTTGTCATGAGAAAATGTGAATGTGGGTTTCTACGGGTTGTGTTAGCGGCGGGCTGTGATCTATCGGGGAGTTGTTGACATACTTGGGAGTTGAAAAAGGAAAGGGAGGCTCGCTTCTTCAGCACCGCTGAAGCTTTCCTGGATAGCACACCCTCCATGATGTTTGATGGAGCCAGCCACCGACCAAGACACAGGAGAGACGTAGACTGAAAGTTGGGATATGATGGAGCGGTTATGAGTATTATATATGGTGGCAGAGCTGGCTGTCCACCGGCCAACGTCGAGTATGCGATGGCGCACCACCGGGTATGTATCAGGTCAGATAAATTGAAGGGGAATTTCGAAACGCTGGGCAAAAATGGTCGAGACCAGGGAGAAATCAATCTCAGACAAGAAGAATGTCACGCTCTCGATGACAGTTGTCCGGAGAGATGGTTGGAATGTGGAGAAAGCTTAGTTCAAGCAGCTTACACCGAGGAAGTGACGACAGTGGGAGATGTAGGAGTAGAAAAAGGTCATGCCATCAATGAGTGGGCGCAGTTGGGATTAAACGAGGAGGACCGAGCGAAAGCCAAGGATGGAAGATCAAGTGGAAGTTGAAGCCGGCAGCTGCATCTCCAGGCGGATCGCTCCCATGTCGAGGTAGAGGCAGACGCGACGCACGATAGGGACCGACGAAGGTCACATCCGGTTAAAAGGGAGCAGACAGGAGAGGGAAAGAGAAGCAAACAAAGAATGAGACGATGGTTGGCGATGCAGGAGGCGCAGGAGTGGAGGTCAGTTGCTTTTTGTTGGCGTCAAGTCACACAGCATCAGTCTCGTCCGGAGAGTTTGAAACATCACACATGCCGTGCGCTATTTGCCCCTGGGCAGATTGACAGACGGGACAGAACAAGAGGCAAATGGCGGGATGCAGTTGGATATCAATCGGATCGTCGCAGGGATCGTCCCGATGTGCTGTATGGGGTCTGTCTGAGGTCAACATCACGACTTATCCCATCTTCAGCATTTCGTCAGGAACCGTGATGACAGAACCGTTAGACCCTCTCCAGGTGAAGACATCTGCCGGTCTTGTCCAGCACCATTCAAATGAATGAACTGTCTTGATTTGGTTGTAAGGGACGTTGGGCAGGGATGAATCAAGGGATCTCCTCCTCGAGGTGACAGATCCGATGATAGACATCGCGAATCGGATGCCTCCAGTCACGGACACGGTGGGGCATTAGTCAATTATTGAAACCCACTCTAATGAGACCATTTTGGTCTCCTCCTAGGGGCATCGTGGACCAAATAGCGTTTGCCGTAGTGGGCGCCCATGCGGGGGATGCACCAAGGCAATTGCCAGCCGCAAGTACTCCGTCCTCCGTTCCGAGGACGCAGGAGGTAATAATTCTCCCTGTGCTCTCAACGTCATGGTCGGGAGTTTCCCCAGAAGTCACATCCGTCGTGCGATGAATGACTCACCGTACTGCGCATGCAGGGAACGCAGTTGATACCTTGGATGTTGTTCGAGTCCATGATCGTCTCCATACGCCATGTTCCAAGGACGAACAGGGCGCATCTCGACACTGTTCATTTCCCAGCAGCCTCGGCAACCCATCAAGGAACTTACGCCGATCTAAATATACCTGATTTCGTCACGCGAACCTTGGGCAGTCCGCGTGGTTCTGAGACCCGATTGCCCCATCACGGTCCAGTGAATAACCTTTGGTCCATATGTACTTGAATTTCTAGCCAGGTCGAGAGCTTTCCCTTTCCGTTTTAGTGCTCACACTTCGCCGCTTTTTGCTCACTAAGTACATCTGAGCACGCCCTGAGCAGCCTGAGACGATCACTGAGTATAGGGAGTGCCCTAAGCGAGTAAGCTCTATAGACTACACCCTAACTAGCAATCACTCCCGTACCCGTTTCTCCACTTGTAGTTCGTTATTTGCCTACTATACCCCTTGGAAATCCAGCACTGCCATCACGAAAAAGGTAAATAAGTCAAGCTACTTTACCCACAGCCTTTTTCCCAGTAGAAATCTGCCGTAGTTACTACGCTACGCCAACATAGCAAACCATGTTTTTGGGCTTTCTCCATCCAAAAACAGCACAAGTCTAGATAATCATGGTATCCTAAGAGCTGAGAGAGATCCTCGGAACGTCAAATAGCGCCTATTGGTGCTGTGCTGTACCACCGCTCGCTGCACAAACCCCGCACTGCTTATCATCATGGACCGCCTCGTGTTAAGTTATTTAACTAGTGAACACCTTGAATGTGAGGACTTGTGAAATCGACGCTGAAAATGACAGCCACTAAGGCCATAAACGGCCGCATTTCCACCCGTAATTGCCAACGGCGAGCCTAGCGCTCGCACTTGCTCCGCAGCACTATTCTGCACCTACCAAGCATTGGCTAGTCGCCGCTCTGAGGTGCTCAACTTTAGCGAGCCCTTAAAGACATCCAAGATAGCCTCCTCTGCAGGCAGATTCTGCTCCCTAGGTACCATACAAAATGACGGTCGTCTACAGTCTCTTCACCTTTTATGCTATGGGATGAACAGAGATGGATCTTACTATCTAAAGGTCCCGTATAAACCAGAAGGAATAGCTAAAGAACAGAAAGAACTGCGGGGAATCTGAGGGGGGAAAACAGGAGGCAGGCTAACAGGAACTTCGTGGTATGATATTGGTACGCAGGTAAGGAAACAGGTTCGTAAATATCTCGTTATTATGAGTAATGATAATTTAATATGCGAAGTGACCGATCCTTCGGCTAGGATGGTTCGCAACTACCCAACAACCGGCGATAGTTGGGGGGCGAAGTGTAGGTAAAGTATGTGCACAAATAGCTCATTCGCGTGGCCACGTGGAGTTGATCCAGTTTGGTCCCCCTCTCCCTCCCATAGGTTCTGTTGTCGTTTTCTGCGCTATTCCAAATGAAATCGATGTTGGCCCTGGTCGAAAAGGCCCATTGCTACTTCTGCTCCTCCCAGTTATATGGATATATCTATATATCTCTCGACATCTGCATGAAGGCGACCAGTAACAATGTCTCTGCATTGTAGCGCGTGACAGCTTTGCATGGGGTGCAGGTTGGCACAGTATGGCTATCTGACTGAGCGGGTGAGGCTGAGGGGGCGATGTCAATGCTCAGAGCCTAATATCATTGAAGACCAGATGCCGCTCCTATCAGCAAGGTTAGGTTCATAATTATTTCAACAACCCCATCTCACCAAATTTTCGACGGACCGGGATCGAGATGCCTCTTAACTGAATGTATGATACGTACTCCGAGCTGCGCAACAAAACGTTCGAAGATGCCGAGGAAGTTAAGCCACGACGCATATTCCGTGGGTTGGGTGTGTGTTCTGCGCTGTGAGTTGAATGCTTCAAGAGCTTTGTTGGATGAGGAACATGAGCGACTCCCCCCTGGGCCAAAAGACGATAACACCTATCTTCTTGGTCTGATGGGGAGGCACAACGTGGTTATTGCCTTTCCTGGATCGGGAGTTTTCGGAACAAGTGCTGCTACTCGGACAGCGACAAACATGATCCGAACCTTTCGCAACATTCGGTTTTGTCTAATGGTTGGGGTTGGAGGGGGGGCTCCAAACCCGCCTGATCCTGAGGACCCGCTGAAGGATATAAGGCTTGGTGATGTTGTGGTCAGCAGCCCTAAAGGAAGCCATGGTGAGTAGTTGTCTATTTTAGGTCTTCAAAACCTGTATACGCTTTTCTTCTGAAACTTTCTCCTTCCAATTCCGTACTGATCGCGGCAAGGTGGCGTTCTCCAATATGACATGGGCAAGTGGGAAGATGGTGCCGAGTTTACTATCAAGTCACATTTGAACAAGCCCCCCAACATTCTGTTGAGCGCCATCGAGTTGCTAAAATCTGACCATGACTTCGGTGAGGGTGAGATGATGAAATACATTGAGCACATGGCCGAGAAATCTACGAAACTCCCGGCCTTGAAGGACTATCGGTTTCCAGGCAGAGACGAGGATCGGCTGTTCAAAGTAGGTTCCTTCCACGCTGGTGGAGATGATTGTTCAAACTGCGATGTTATGGGTCTAGAGAAACGACTCGAACGGAAATCTGATGAACCTCTTGTCCACTACGGTCTTATCGCCTCTAGCAACGCAGTCATGAGGTCTGCGCAACGTCGAGATGAGCTCCGAGATGCCTGGGGTATAAGCTGCTTTGAAATGGAGGCTGCAGGCCTAATGGACAACTTCCCGTGCCTGGTCATTCGAGGCATTTGTGACTACTCTGATGGCCATAAACACAAGTTTTGGCAACCTTACGCTTCTGTTGTGGCTACCGCCTATGCGAAGGACCTGCTTCGGGTGATCCATCCCGAGGAGGTCGCAGATAACGAAACTGCAGCTAAGATTATTGAGCAAGGTATGTTGAATAAGCCTTAAGAGTTCGTATCTTAGTTAACTGTGCTAAGCATCGAGGTAGTTGCCGGCAATCTATTCGCAGTCAAGGAAGATGTTTCCAGAATCAATTTAGCAGTGGAAGAAGAGCAAAAATCTAGAATCCTCAGTTGGCTCACTCAAGTTGACTATGGCCCACAACAAAGTGACCTCTTCAGTCAGCAACAGAGAGGAACAGGTCAATGGCTACTCAATTCAGATGAGTTCCATAAATGGCTCGACCAACCTAAGCAGACTTTATTTTGTCAAGGGATACCTGGAGCGGGCAAGACAATCATGACCTCCATTATTATCGACTATCTTGATACTAAGTATCAAGATCACGGAATCGGAATCGCGTATATATATTGCAACTTCCGGCAGCAGTATGAACAAACGCCTGCTGATCTTCTTGCCAGTTTGCTGAAACAGCTCAATTGGCGTCGACCTTCTCTACTGGGGTGTGTGAAGGGTCTATATGAGCGCCACAGGGATAAAAACACCCGACCCTCATTTGAAGAGATTTCAGGGGTATTGCGCACGGTTGTTTCTGAGTTCTGAAAGGTATTCATTATCATTGACGCACTAGATGAATGTCAAATTTCCCACGGAGGTCGTACCAAGTTGCTCTCGGAGATTTTCCAGCTCCAAGAAAGAGGAGAAGTTAGCCTGCTTGCCACCTCGCGGTTTGTTTCGGAGATTAAGGAGGAATTCGAACAAAAGGGAAGCAATTTCCTTGAGATCCGTGCGAGAGACGAAGACGTGCAGATTTATCTGGAAGAACATATGTCACTACTTCCATCTTTCGTTTTAAGAAATCCCAATATTCAAAACGAACTGAAAGCAGCCATCCTAAAGGCAGTTGATGGAATGTGAGTATCCTATTTCCGATATGGTGGGTTCAGCAAGCTAATATCCCTTCAGGTTTCTGCTAGCCAAACTTCACTTGGATTCCTTGCAAGATAAAATATCACCTACAAGTATCAAGATCGCATTAAGAAATCTCCCCAAAGGATCCGGTGCATATGATCGGGCCTATGACGAAGCTATGGGAAGGATTCGAGGGCAGATGTGTGGGTTCCGGAACCTTGCTATCCGGGTCCTTTCATGGATTGCCTGCGCTACAAGACCTCTAACTACCCTTGAATTACAACATGCGTTATCTGTCGAGATTGGTATGTCAATATTCGATAAGGACAATATTCCAGAGACTGGCTTGATGGCCTCCGTGTGTGCTGGCTTGGTCCGGGTAGATGAGAAGAGTAACATCATCCGGTTGGTGCACTATACACTGCAGGATTACTTCGAACGAACTTCGAACGAATGGTTTGCAAATGCTCAGGAAGATATCATGAAAATTTGCCTTACTTACCTATCTTTCGACACCTTCGAAACGGGTACTTGTCCATCAGACAAGGACTTTGAGGACCGACAAATGCACTTCCCATTGTATGACTATGCCGCCAAGAATTGGGGATGTCACGCTAAAGCTAGCCAGCGAGACTCTGATCAGCTCGTCCTCGATTTTCTCACAAAAGTGCCTCACCTATCCGCATCCATCCAAGCAATGGAGATCTCGGAAACATATTCCGGCTACAGCCAGCTTTTCCCAAAGCAAGTGAACGGATTGCACGTTTCTGCATATTTTGGACTAGACTCAGCACTCCGATTTTTACTTGAAAAAAGATATGACCCAAATGCAAAGGATTCGCACAACCGGACGCCATTGTTAATCGCGGCAGCACAAGGTCAAACAGCTACCGTGGGGCTTTTACTAAGCGATCTCAAAGTCCGGCCAAATGAGAGGGACATATACCATAGACGAACGCCTTTATTTTGGGCTCTGGTGAACGGACACGAGGAAGTTCTGAGAATCTTAATTGCGGATAATAGAGTCAAACTAAATTATAGGGACATCAATGGTCAAACGCTCCTATCTTGGGCGTCAAATGAAGGGAATGAGAAAACTGTGAAGTTACTACTTGGAAGACCGGCGATCCGGCCCAACACACCAGACAGAAACACTGGCCGGACACCCCTCATGAGAGCTGCATTCAATGGGAACGACGCAGTTGTTAAAGAGCTACTTCGCAGTGACAAGTTGATCCGAATTGCAAGGATTTGTATGAAAACACAGCTCTGTCATTGGCTCAGCTGAAGGGACATGAGGAAGTGTTGAGATCATTACTTGACAGCAATCGCATCGGGCTGGAATGTAAGCTGCAGTACGAACAGAAGAACCTTTTTGTCGCCTTACAGAAAGGACTTACGGCCTCCGTCAAACAGTCGCTAGAATGTGGTGCAGATCCGAACAAAATGGATGCTGACAAGCGAACACCTCTGGAATTAGCAATGCAGGGCGGGCATATAGCAGTGGTCGAGCTCCTTCTAGAGAAGGGTGCTAATCCAAACACTAAGGATAAACACGGTCTAACCCCACTCTCATGGGCCGCATCTCGTGGCCATATAGCGGTTGTCGAGCTCCTTCTTAAGAAGGGTGCTAATCCAGAGTCTAACGATAAAGGCGGTCGAACCCCACTCTCACGGGCCGCATCTTGTGGCCATATAGCAGTGGTCGAGCTCCTGCTGAAAGGCGCTTACCCAGACTCTAAGGATACTATATATAGTCGCACCCTACTCTTATAGGCAGCATTCGATGACCATATAGCAGTGGTGCAGCTCCTGCTAGAGAAGGGCGCTGATCAAGACCCCACTTTTATGAGCAGCATCGACTGGCCATACGGCAGTGCTCGAGCTCCCACTAGAGAAGGGTGCTGATCCAGACTCCATGGGTATACGCGCATTGGAACCCTTCTTTGTGGGCAGCGCGGAAAGCCCATGAGACAATGGTAGACATCCTTTTGGAAGGGGGTACTAACCCAAATCGCATGGCAGACTCCTGTCTTTTAGGCCAAGCGTTGGTCAATTGATGCGGCACATTGGCTAAGACAACTCTACAAAAAGGTGATAGCAAGTCACCAATTACCGCGCCTGAGTGGAACGTGCGTCCCACTGGCGGGCAAGCTT
This sequence comes from Aspergillus ambiguus, assembly GCF_047715705.1. Taxonomy (NCBI): domain Eukaryota; kingdom Fungi; phylum Ascomycota; class Eurotiomycetes; order Eurotiales; family Aspergillaceae; genus Aspergillus; species Aspergillus ambiguus. Next base: position 130,173 of record NW_027395548.1, on the reverse strand, counting down.
TGAACTCGGAGTGTAAAACCACCTTTTTACAGTTTGCTTCTGGCATCAGCCGTCTGCAGCTTTACCTCCCACCTCACCTGTTCGGCTTTCTTCCAAGGCACCCTATTTTCGAGCTGCGGTTCTCTACGTAATAAACTTTTGGGTTCATCACCCAAGAAACAACGTTCAATCTCTCATTTTTGGAATGCTCAGCACCAGGTTCCACAATCAGTTAACTACTGCCACTTTCGATTTAAGGAATGTGAAGAACTCTTCAAGTCCTATTGTGAATTTGTTCTTGATACCTGTGGCTCAAGAATCAATAAGAACAACTCCCTGAGAACAATGTAGCTGCTACAGATGAGACGGAGAAGTTTTTGAGGGTGCTATGGTGGCTGTCTGTCCGCCCTAATGCCATGCAGGGCGGCAGAGAAAAGTCGTTGGACACACGATTGGTAGAAATCAAAATGTTTGCATTCACTAGGTATGCTATCGAGTCGCTTCTATGCGTACTATCATAAGACCTATGCAATTCAGAAGGTCGCCCACCACCCTCACGGGAACCCTTTCACGAGAAAGAGAACCGGTGGTGCAGGGCTTGTGTGATGGGGAGCAGTTGGATGCTTCTTTTACAGCCTTACCTGGATATTAAGGTGACGGAAGAGGCAGTTGGATGCTCATCTTCCTGACTGATGAAGAATGAAAAGAATCAAAGACCGCTCCGCTACGTCCCCGGGGCTTCGAATACCCGCTGGTCAGGGCGGGCATCCCGTGGCGGGTTCTCCCTCTACCAGGAGAGAAAGGGTCCGCTCAGGGAATCACCACTGCCTGCGGAGCATCCGAGCAGAATGGAAAGGCTGCAACTCGTGCGCCAATCTGATGGTCAATTGTTGATCCTGCGATTTACCATGCGGTAATGTCTTCCACCTCGGCTTCCCCGAATGTGCTGCTCTTGGTTAGTTTGTTAACCCCGTCCACTCCGGTGGCCCCGTCGGCAGGCGGCTTGGACATGATGTCGGGGAGAACTTCGCGGAAGAATTCCAAGATATAGCGATTAACCTGCTCAAACTGAAGGAGAAAGGCGTCATGGCCCTCTGGGCTCTCAATCCGCTTGAGCCTCGAATCGGGAATGCCGGCCGCGATCTCCTTCTGTTCCTCAAATGTGAAGAGACCGTCACTCTCGATTCCTAGCACCAACGCCGGTTGTTGAATCAGTCCCAAAGCCTCCAGGACTGGTTCGGCAGAGTCCGGGCTGGCGCGGTGCCTCGACACATCATGCGTGTCAAGCTTGCGGGTAATGGCGATGTAACAATTAGCATCGAACCGTTTGACAAACTTCTCACCCTGGTATCGGAGATAGGACTGGGCGGAGAAGTAGGTCGGGGGACGCTTCTGTGTTCCGTTCTCCTTGGTCTCAAGAGACTTGCTGAACGTCTTGGCGCCCGAGAACTGGGGGTCTGTATAATGGATCTCGGTGGGTGACTTGCTCTGCGGAACAGGGGAGCCTCGTTCGGACGTACGACCGCTCTTGTGTCCATCGTTATGGATAACCCAGTGCTCGTTTGGAGGAGTAGGCAGCTTCTCACTGCCATTAATGTTCTGCCGCTTGGTAGGGTCAGGGACATTCCGACCAAACCGTGACTCGAAGGAATTGCGGCTCCGATAGGTGAGGAGCGCAGACATCCGAGCGGCACCCAGCCCGGTGGCCGGGGGATCATCGAATGGGTAATACCCGTCCTCGTATTTGGGGTCACTGTAGATGCTCTGACGCTGGGCTTCGCCCCAACTGATACACCACGCGGAGTGGCGTGCAGAAGTGGCAATTGGGACAATCGCGCGCACATAGTCTTTACCGAAGTAGGCATACTCTAGGGTAAGCATTCCACCCATGGAACCACCGACGACGGCGGCAATCTGCTTGACACCCAAGTCGTCCAAAACGAGCTTATGGATTCTGCCGTTGTCAGTCAGGCTCACCGGTCTATCTTTCACGAAACTTACCTTACGTCGTCCCGGACAGTGGTAAGAGGAAATTCGGGACCATAGAGACCTTTCTCCGGGCTGCCATCCTTATAAGTCACGGCGCTGGCACTACCGTACGGGCTCCCCAGACTGTTTAGGCATATCACGAAAAACCGCGAGGTATCGAAAGCCTGACCGGGGCCACCCAACAAAGGACCCCACCAGTCGGCAACATCAGCACTACCGCTCAAAGCATGGCAGATGACGAGAGCGTTGTCACCCTCCGGAGACAACTGTCCCCGCGACGTATATGCCACCGGAACATTGTACAAGGTGACACCGGATTCGAGGGTGAAAGAAGGGATATTCACAATCGATTGATCGGTGATGAGCCCGGAATATGGGTTTTCAGGTTGCGTATCGACCCTCTCTACGGGATTTAGTAGCCGTTCAACTGATTGTCATGACGGAGGCAAAATGGGGGAAATACTGACCGAGGCGCGCAGGGACACCAGGTTGAGGAGCCATTGTAGGGCCACGGGGCGGGTGTGAGGAGGAATGAAGGGAGAGAGGCAATCAAGAAAGAGAAGAATAGAGAAAGGGAGGTGGAGGTGAACAGGAAATGAGAGTGATGTGGAGGGGATGGAGGGGGACTTTTTGTCGTCGGAGGAGAGAATGACTCTTCCTTGCCGACTGCCAATAAGATCGCGCGAAAATTCCACTCGGAAAGTACGGTTCCACGTTGTTCCGGGACGTCGCTAGTCCAATTCGGGTAGTATTCCTAACTCATGCTGCTGCCTGGGCTTCCAGGCATCAACAGTATGTCGCTCCTGCACTCGTCTACTAAAAATTCAAGATGTCGCCTCCCTCTGGCCCTTCTTGCGCCTCCCGGATCCGCTCAGCTGTCGTCTTATACAGCCGTGGCAGATTCACCTGCTCGAATTTCTTCCCGCTGTATATCATCTCCGCAAGGCCTTTTGTCGCCAGGAAAATGACTGGCATTCCGTGACCGGTAAACCCGGCACAGATATACTGTCCTCGTTTCCCCGGGACTTCTCCAACATGCGGGTTTGTGTCGTACGAGTATGCCATGACTTAACACCGTCAGCTCTGAAACCAGCGCTCATTTCTCACGCTTGTTCACTTACTTCCCGTCCACATCTCTTTCACATAGGCTCCCGTATCCTCCCATCCTCGGAAGATGCGTTGCATGTAGCCATGATAGTAGTCCTTCGTTGGTTCAATCAAGGTGCTATCATCGATTACTCCGAACCACTGCGGTTTGTCCTCGCGGAAGGTGTAGTGTGCGCCTCCCACAACTATACTCCCATCGGGACGGGAGATCAGGTAGCTGCTCCCCTTGCCGTCTTCGCTGCGTATCACATACGAATATGGGAGGAATGGGGCCCTTTTCCCCTCTGGAACGTCAATATGACAGATAATTCCCCTAGATGGCACTATGCTCGCGCTATACTCGGGTAAAAGCCCGAAGGTGTAGGCGTTGGAGGCGTAGACCACTTTGAGCGTACTGATCGATCCTCGAGGCGTATGGACTATATGCCCAGAAGCAGTGGAGTTCACAGATGTCATAGGTGTGAGTGCTTGGACATTGATTTCCTTCGAGTCCACCATCGTGGATAACAAGCCCATGATGAGTTTGTATGCCCATAGAGTCCCCGCTGTATAGGAAAGACAGGCCTTCGCACCTTTCACCCCAGACACCTATCGGCAGATTATGAGACCGCATCCAATAAAATATATCGGGGCTATCAATCTTACAGCTTCCGCGTTCTTCTGAGTGAAATATAAGTCATCGGTAAACGACTGTCCGAGAGCTACCAACGCCTCGTAAGTCTTCCTTCCCCTTTCTGCATCATCGTCATTCATGTAGACGTTGATATTCCGTGTGATATTAAAATCACAGTCAATTTGTTCATCCTCAAGTAACTTCTTGATAGCCTGTAGATGGCGCGACTCGAACTCCGCGATTTCTCTCCCAGCCTCCACTCCGTGTCGCTGAATATACATTGGGATCTGATTGTACACGTCGGGGCGGAGATGACCACCTGAATCATTATCAGAATAATTCTTGTGCATTCCTAACTGCACACCTACCATTCCGTCCTGTTGCGCCGGAACATATCTGCCTGGCTTCAAGAATGGTGATTGCGGGGTAAGGCTTGTCGGAACTCCCCAGGAGTTTCAAAAGATGATACGCAGTGCTGATACCAGTATACCCAGCCCCGATAATAACGATGTCGCTTTGCTCAGGGAGACCTGGGGTGCTTCGAAACTCGTCCAGTGGGTGCGGGTCCAACCGCCAGTAAGGCCGAGTGGGGTTGTCGACTGGAAGAAAGGCAGTTGATCCCATGGTGGTAAGTGCTTAAGCTCAGGTGGCTATACTTTCAGATTTCCGCTGTCTGAGAAGACTTTTCGCCTATTTCCAAATTGTCGTTTTCAAGAAGTGGGACATGTGGTTGGGAATGATGCGTCCTTGCAGCACCGACGTGGAACATGCTAATGCATTCCATCGCATCCAAACACCGGATACTTATCCCAAGTAGATAAATTCTTATCTCGAACCATCCACCAATTATAAGCTAAAACAATGTGAATAAACTAAATTTCTTAAGAACCCAGCGCCGACTGCCATATCATCTCGGCCTTCTCCTTGAGCGCCCCCATTGCAGCACGCCATAGCTCTGGTCCCAGACTAATCCGAGCCACGCCTAAAGCCTTCAAGTCAGGTACTGACAAAAACCCATCTCTAGGCACTAGCTTCACATTCAATCGTCCCTCAAAGGCGTGAACCAGCTTGGCAATCTCCTCTCTAGAAATCCCTCTCCCCGCACCCCCCCAGACAAAGACAGTACAAGCCCCCGCTTCCAAATAAGCCTTTCCCCTCTCAATAGCATCGTCCAGCGAGCCGCCGGTCAACAGAACATCCGTACGCGCGTTAATGGCGAAATTGGGCACCCCCGCGGCTCGTGCAGCCTGGAGTGCCTGCTTGATGCGGCTAACGGCCTCTGATAGAGGCCTCAGTTGTCCACGAGCATTGTCCATATCCTCCAGATTACATCCCACCGCACCTAGAGAGATGATTTCCCTGATTGCCCCTGCAACATCGTCGTATCCATCTTGGATATCGACGGTTAAGGGAAAGGCTTTGGTGTGAGCAAGGAAGGCAGCAATAGGACGGACGGCGCTGAGATTCTGGGCCAATGTTAATGAATTGTCATCGACGCCCTGCGAGGCCGCGATAGCGTAGCTTGCAGTCGCGATTGCCTTGGTAGACGGGTGCTGGGCGATTATGGAGGCTGTGGCAGCATCGTACACGTTCGTGAGCAACAACGGTTGTCCCGGCTGGTGCAGAGAACGAAAGTATATCGCCAGGTCGTTTTGCTCGGGACGGGCGTTCATGTTGACTGGAATTATGGTATATGGCAAAGACAGCGAAGATAGCGAAGAATCAGCCCTCAAAGGGAAATTTTATATCCAACGACTCTCGTATTCCGTGAGTCATCCATGTTGCTCTCGAAATGACCAATTGGGTTGTCGATACGGCACGGGAAAATCGAATCAGTGCATGACAGAGCCTTACAATAATTCCGATTCTACAACCAACTCAGGTCTAATCAACACGATCTTCCCAGATGCATCGTCTTCGTCGCTTTACAGGCCGCTTCATTCCGGGCATTGCTCGACAGAACGTGACTGGGGACGATTATCCCACGGTGGCATGGCTTCTCGAACATCGCGAGGAACGGCGAGAAATGGCTGCCCTCACGACAGGGCGCACGCCCACAGCATCGCTGTATCACATGTATGAGTATCTGGTCACCGGATTCATTGTTGGCCTCCGAAGCTAAATCGAGTTTTTTTTCAATCAACCCTCATGGGTGGTTTCCGCAATCCCTGACCCAAGGGACCCAGACCCCCAGCGCTACGCGATCCTGGCTGTTCTCCCATACTATCTAGTCACGGCGTTTAATAGACTAATTGAACGCGGTTTACCTCGTGGATCGCCAGCTATCATTGGGCCAGAGGTTGAAGACGAACTGAGATCCCGACCCATCGTGTTAGAAGACGAACCAAGTTGGGCCGCAGAAATGCCCCCGGCTGGAACAAACGCTCATCATCCCCGGCAGAGACGGAGACGAACCAGACGAAGAGAGCAGAAGCGCGCGGTTCTTAGCGATGAATATCATAGCAGAGGAGCCCCATGTCTTGTTTGTTTAGCGATCGGGTTGTGACTTTTTTTTTGGGTCTTGGCAAAGCGCTTGCATGAGTTCATCCGGACGTCCTCTATATAATCTGCCTTCCCCCTGTAACCAACTCACCTATGTTTTATCCTTTACAACTGCGTCAATCCATCATGTCCATGTTTAATCGGCGGCGCTCTGGTCTCGGTGAGCTTCTTCATCGACCACGGCCCAGCATCTGGCAGCAATTTTTCGCCCGACCTTGCGTCTTTCTTGCGCAGAAGCTCTATAGCTGGCATCAAGCCATCCCACCCGAACCAGTCACAAGTCCCATTTCTATCGTGTGTATTTCCGACACCCACAATAGCCAGCCCCCGCTTCCAGATGGAGATATTCTCATCCATGCTGGTGATCTCACCCAGTCGGGTTCCCTCAAAGAACTTGATGCTGCCCTCACATGGTTACGCGCCCAGCCCCATCGGACGAAGATCGTAGTCGCGGGTAACCACGATCTATTACTAGACCCTAGTCGCGATGGCGCCGCAAAACAGACAGCGTCTGAGCGAACGAATCTTCACTGGGGCGACATCACCTATCTAGAAAACGAGGAAACAACCGTCGTTTGTGAAAATGGGCGACAGCTGAGAGTCTACGGCAGTCCTTACTCCGCACAACATGGAAACTGGGCATTCCAGTATCCTCGCAGCCAAGACGTCTGGACCGGCTCAATTCCAGACGGGGTTGATATACTGATCACGCATGGTCCGCCGCGTGCCCATCTTGACCTGCTGAATTTAGGCTGTGTGCATCTCCTGCGAGCATTATGGCGAGTCCGACCACGGCTCCATGTCTTTGGGCATGTTCATGAAGGTGCAGGCACCGAACAACTTCTATTTAATGGACTCCAGGACACATATGAGCGAACTATTATTGCGGGAGGGGGGCTGTGCAATCTCGCCTCTACAATGAAACGGTTTATAAGTGCAGTTTTCTCTCCGGCCGTAGAAGCAAAGTGCCTACTTGTGAATGCGTCCATAGTTGGGGGTCTGCGGGATGATGAACGGAGGCAGCCCATCAGAGTTGTCATTTGATGTATCAAAATCTGTAGTACTTGTGACTTTGTGAAGATGATCTGGTCATAAATTACGCGAAGTTGCACTGGAAGGAAGAGGCGTTCACCATGGACCCCGACAATGATCAGAGACCACTTAATATAATGAGTCCCGGTGGTTATCTCATATTTTTCAGACGGAAGAAGTAGATTGAAGCAGGCCTGTAGGATTAAGATTATATTGCTTTAGTTAGATAGCGCGTCTTTTTATCCGATTTGAATATACTTGTTCTTACACATAAAGAAATACACATTCTATTAGCTTTTAATACGAAATAACTTTGAAAACGGAAAGACTGTTAAATAGTTTACTGTTCTAGAGAGCTGAAGTTGTCAAGATGATCGGGATATAAACAACCTATTTTCTGAATAACCCGTGCAAAGTAAAGGAAAAGGTGTTGACCATAGACTCCGACGAAGACCAGACACCAATTAATATGGATCCCGGTTGTTATTCTCGTATTTCTAGACGGAAGAAGTAGATTGAAGCGGACCTGTAGGATAAAGACATAAGCCTAACCTGCATTGCAACTGTCCACACGTCTATTCGTAGAAATGAATAGTAAGCCCTAGTTTTTTGTGGCCAGGATTCACCCAAACATAGTCAGTCTTTTCGGCCTTCTATAGACTTTAAGGTTAATCGGTCCGTCAAATAATACTTACAAAGAGCTTTCTGTCATACAATCTGGATATTAAATGCTGATTATAGGGTAATTGATAGCCTAAACAAGTAGAAACTAGCCCTCGGTGCCAGGGTAAAGAACGGTAAACGAGATATTTAAGGCGTGGATCTCCAAACACTTATACGAGTAGAAAGCCATATAGAGCTCGAGCATTATTAAGTGAGCGGTTAACTACAGATTAACAAGATGAGATCCTGGAAGTTTATTATATCTGCCCTGTGTGTGGGAAGGTAAGTCAAATGAAAGATATTTTAATTACCTAGGCCTGCACCAAATTCCTAACTTCATTTAGGATGTGCAATGCTCAATCTCTATCATCATCATGCCCCTCACTCTTAACCATTACTACTACAACACGCCAGCCTTGTCGGACCCTCTCCTGCACACGGCCAACAGTACCCTGCACAACTCCACAGACTACGGGAACTATTACATACTCGGCATACACTACCTCTTGCACAGTAGCTATACCCGTGGCTACTGAATGTCCCGAATGTGCACGCTGCACGACTACTTCGAGAAGCTCGACTACTCCGACTGTCTCCTCGCCTACTGCTACTGCCACACCTTGGGGTCAATGTGGAGGGATCGGTTGGGCGGGTCCTACAGCATGTGCTACCGGTTATACTTGTACGCTGGTTAATGATTATTATTATCAATGCCGGTAACAATATCACTGTGTATACCTTGGTGATACCTCAGCAGGAGGGAAATCGTCTTCTGAAGAAAGGTAATACTCAATGATCTTGGTTGCTAAGCCAGACAAAGTATCCGAAACCACCTCCATCTCCCCAAAGATCTCCGCGCATTGTTCTTTTTCCCATGCCGTACAGTAAGCCCCCATGAATCTATAACACCGTTACCAGTAGCATCACCGTGTCAACGGGGAAACCTACCCAGCCGCCTTTGCAGCAGAAACATCCCAGGAGTGCGCCGCTGCAAACCACAACTCATCCCCTTCATTGAATTTTGCCAGTACCCTTTGATATGCTTCCAAAGCAGGCTTTGCCAGCTGGCCTTGGTCGCAAGAGACGAAATTCTCCTCGGGCATCTCGATCCCGTTACGCAGAAAATACCCGCGCACACGGCCAACGTCACCAGTCGTAAGACACCATACAGTAAACCCAGCATCACGCAGTTTTTGTACTGCTTCATGTAGGCCATCACGTGGCTCTAGGTTATGGTAGCTTGCAATGAGTGTGGCTTTATCTTCGTCGGAAGCAAACGTCCGCGGTTCGTTGATACCGCAGAACCACAGAGTGCGGTAGAAGATCGCGTCGAAGACGTCCAGAAATGGTTGGTAGCGCTTTGACATGGAGAGATAGGCGTATTCACGCTCGGCTGCTTCCATCCACGCATAACCGAATGCCTGGGGATGGACGCATTGTCCACGAAGCTTTTCGCCTATTTGGGCCTCAATTGTTGCGAAGAAGGCACTGAATGTAAAGCATGTGCCTACGACGTCAAAGACGACGTTTTTCTGGCTAGACATAGTGAGTTGGCTATAGAGCAAATAGAAGTCGAAAGTTTTTCCGTTCTCTACCTCTCAGATATAATATCTCAGAGATAACATATGGAGCGGGGTCGTTTTCTACTGCTATCTCCATCTACCCCGCATCATTGATAACGGAGACTACTCGCCATTGGAAGTCATATTGCGATACTCATCATCTTGTCAGGCACAGCAGCACACTTTCAATTTGTCTTACACATTGACGGCCGGTCTTTCAAGGCTTTATCTATTAGAGAGCAAATGATGTTCATCGTAATTTAACATGTGCCATATCAACTCTATAAACATTAAACATCTAAATCCGTTGACTAGACGTTATCACGCTTTGTATCCGCAGCCTCTAGCTGTTCAGCAATAACATCAGCCGGAATACGGTCTGGTGTTGTGTTCACGAGCATGATCATAGGCAGCAAAGCAGCTCCAAGCAGGCCAAACGTTACACAGCTAGGGAAATTGTCAGCTAACCCATTCGAAACCGCGTATAGGGAAAGATAGAAACATACAAGCCAATTAAAGGGTTACTCTCCGACTGGGTGTTCATGCCGTAGGCAACAGCCTGACCAACGGCTTCGATGCATCTGAAAGCAGCACCATTGCGAACGTTTTCTAGTTGATGTCAGCACAGGAAGAAACCAATGATTTTCTTGTATACGAACCTTGGGCATCTGTTGCAAATGACGACAAAAGCCAATACATGTATGACTGTGACAGTGGGCCTGTGGTCTGTACAAAGAAATATGGCAGAAAGGCGGCAGGGTACAGCCCATCCTCCCAGTCTATACTACCAGGGTCATGGCGGTTGAATTTGACTTGCATAATAATGGACCATATGTATACGCCGACGTTCAGGATGACGACGGTGTAGAGACCAACCTGGGCACGACGCCTCTGGCTGAGATATTTCGTATCCAGAATAAAGCCCAGACCAAAGCAGCCAACACTGGCAAAGCGAGATTAGATAGAGTAACCAACGATAGAAAAGCGCATTGACATTAACTCACATGCAGAAAAATGGTGAGATCAAAGACGAAAGGGCGCGGGCACGGACAGAGAAGTAGAGTCCGAGATAGGTGGACCAGGTACCGCTGTCATTCATGTTACTTTATCGATCTGCTTACAACGTACCAGAGCTGCAGAGACCTACCTGTAGAAGAATGACCAGAATGCCCAAAGTGCAGAGAGTACAATAAGCTTGGAGGTTATAGTCTTTGCGATGCGCTTCGTTTCCATCTTGGTGGAAAGCGTTTCAGAGGTAACGATCTTTGTGCCATCGGATCGCACAACACGTTCAAAAGGAGTGATCAAGAACGCAAATGGTAGACTAAGTGGTCGTATCAGCATTTGATTCTATATCGATGCCTGGGTTGTCCGGTAGAGGACTGAACTCACGCAATGCATTCGATAATCACAAAGGCAATATAGGTATCTGGCGTAATTCCGCCACTCACACCTTTCTCATAGTTCTTTGCTAGGCTGTATTGACGGATTCTGTTAGAAGCCATTGGCTTTGTTTGAGACGCAAGAAGCAACTTACTTGATCGCACCTCCTACTAGCTGCCCAAGGTTTCGCGCAACAATCCACAGAGCGAGGTACTTTCCACGAGCCCCCGCAGGTGCGAGAGTCATGATAGCTCCAGCCTCGGCGACGTACCAACAACCTGTTCCAATACCACTGATGGCACCGCTGAGGATGAGGTACTGAAATCAATCATATCCAGTTAGGTTCCCAAGAACAGGGTAAAGTAGTATGACTTCGTCACTCACCCATTGGTTTCCAAACTTGCTATTGCAGTAATATGCAGATCCTTGAATGGGAAAAGATACTGAGCCGACGATCAATGCCCACTTTACACCGATCTTGTTCACGATAGGACCACCCATAAAGCAGACTAGTCGGCATCTCCATGTTAGCCCGCCACGAGTCGCGAACGGGGATTAAGAATACCTACCGATAGCAAGCAGGGCATAATTGACTGCGGTCGAAATATTGGAGACCATCGGGGTCGCGAGACCACCACCACCAAGGCCTAAATAAATTAGTCACACATATTCTGCCGGTTCAATGTAGATGGGAGAGCCTCACCCCTGATCGCATCAAACATGGCCGGTCCGCAGAAAGACTGGATGCTCAGGAGGACCATCTGCGTCAAACTATGCTGCCATACGCGTTTCCATAGAGGAACATTCGCCCTGTAATGTTCCATTTCGGCTACATGAGCAGAATCAGGTGCATCGACTGGCGAGGTAGAACCATCGTGCGTATCGGGAACGGGAGATTTCGAGTCGGTCATTGCGTGAAGGCCGGACGACGACAGCACAGATAGTAGAATGCTGAATTGCTCGGAAACGCCAGGGAACTGTTGAGCATCCACTGGTTATTTATACGCCCGGCATCAATTCCCGAGGATTCGCGCGGAGTTTGGAACTGCAGCGTCTCTCGGAGGCCAATGCGGGGAGAGGAAGTGTACCCCAGCTTTGCCATAAGTTCTGTGAAGACAGTGGAAGGTCCAGACGAGATAAATGTACCATAGAGTTCGGCAGTCCCCGACGATATAGGCTAAACCCCAAAATTTGACTTATCTCCAGAGGCTCATGAAAGACCCGAGTGGACCAGTTCTCCAGGTTAGGCCCCCACTGGGCTTCAGTGCCATGGGGTTTTCCCCCGAGACCGTGGAAGGTCCACGCGATGGGTATAGCTTTAGCCCTCCACGGTGCCATGTTCACACCATCGTGTCGGTAGCTTAGTGGGGGCCCTCGCGGCTAATCATGTCGTGCGTCTTGATGACTTGGAGAAGACCGACGCTGTCAGTATCCACCATCTTGCCGGCATCGGGACCGAATATGCCCTTATCTGTCATGCGGGGTTTGGAGCCATCGACATTAACCAAAACCATCTCGCAATTATTTAGATCCAAGTCTGCCACCTGAGCTTGTTCGTATCTAGCATAGGTTAATTCTCGCAATCCGTAGCTCATTGGCGCGCAATCCGCGTTGAGGTCGCGATAACCTCTTCAACGGCGATACACTAATGCACTCGTTATGAACCTCGGCGGATGTCCTATCTTCAGCCCATCTCATTACCCAATATCTACGACGATGGTAGCGAAGATACGATACAACGCATGTAGAAAGGTGATTCCTGATATACCCCACAGAGCGTCCAAAGTCTTTCCCGTCACCCAAATTGGCAGCTTAAGCGACGTCCGAACGAGGCGAAAATGGCACTCCTGACTAAGCCGGGGTGTGTCCCAATCCGGCAAGATCTCTGGTGGGCGACTAACCCCATCGGGCCTAGCGCACTACATCATTCCAGGCGCGCAACAACAGCAGTCGCTCGTCTCGTCCTCTCCATACCCGACATCGCAGGGGGGAACATCGTTGAGCCAATGGATATGACCCCATCTGTCTAATTTTCTCCCCAGACATCTTCTATTTTTCATGATTTCACCTGTCTTGCGTGCGCGATCCTCTTGACCATGGCAGATTATTCGAAATGGAAGGTTACGGAGCTGAAGGCCGAGCTCAAGAATCGCGGTATCGCGCAAACAGGTCTCAGGGTCAAACAACAGTTCATTGACCGCCTCGTGGAGGATGATTCGACAGGTGACACTGACGCGACCAATGGAGAGCCTCCTGCTGCCCAGGAGCCAGCTCAGGAGACCTCGCAACCAGCCCCAGTCGCCGAATCCCAGACTCAAGAGCAGGAGCCAACCCAGGCCCAAGCAGGACCACCGCAACAACGCGATTCTAGTGTCTCGCAAGAACAGCACCAACCCGAGCAAACCCTAGTGGCCGACCAACCTACCGAGCCTGCGCCTCCTTCACAACCAGAACCGTCTGCGGAAGAACCACCGGGAGAAGCGGACACAGCCCAGCCCACACAGTCTAGCGATAACCAGGCCCCTCCAGTGCCTCAGGCCCAGCCCGACGCTTCTGCACCACCGGTTGAGCTGGCTCCCAATGCAGCAGCGCAGCAGGCTGCCCCCGCCGATACAGAAAGCCCGGAAGTAACCGAACCCACGGCTAAGAATGTCGCGCCAATCCCTGCGTCGGATGTGAACACGGAATTATCGACCCCTCTCCCGCCGGATGAAATTTTGGAGGATCAAAAAAAACGGAAGCGTCGCAGCCAGAGCCCTGTCCCGACCGCTGAAGCCCTTGCCAATAAGAAAATCAAGGCCCAGGAAGAAGGGCCCAAGGTTGTCTTGCCGGAAGACAAGAATGGGGTGAAGATCGATGGCAACGCACCGCAAGATACATCTGTCCAGGAAAAGTCCGAAGAAAGCCCAGCGCCAGTCGCGGAGAAACTTCAGGAACCGGGTACCTTCGAAGAGTCCAAGGCGAAGAAGGACCATCTGTCGAAGCAAGATGTTCGTTTCAAAGAGCTCTTTTCTGCTAACGAGCCCGAACCACCCCGCCTTGCGTCTCCTCCCAGGGATGTCGATATGGAAGCCGAGGTGGAGCCTGCACAGCATGCCGCTACGGCAGCTCTCTACGTGGACGGACTTATGCGCCCTCTTCAGCCGGCCGCTCTCCGGAACCATTTAGTTAGCCTTGCATGTCCGCCCGGCGATTCACCAAACGCAGACATGATCCTGGACTTCTATTTGGACCCGATCAAAACACATTGTTTTGTTAGCTTTACCAATGTCTCTGCGGCTTCGCGCGTTCGAGCGGCCCTTCACAATACGGTATGGCCTAATGAACGCAACCGCAAAAGCCTGTTTGTGGATTTCATCCCAGAAGGTAAGCTTCAAGAGTGGGTTGACACGGAGACATCCCGGAAGCGCGGTGGCCCCCCGCCCCGGTTTGAAGTGAAGTACAACCGGACCGATGGTGGAGTGGAAGCTGTTCTACAGGAAATTGGATCCCGGAGCGCTCCCGGACGTGGCCCAGAACCAAGTGACTTTTCTCGCCCCCCACCCCTGGGACCCCGAGCAGATATGGCACCGAAAGATCGACGCCCCAGTGATCAACCTGCTCCCGAGAGACCCCCTCAGCCCGGACAAGGCTTCAAGCCTCTCGATGAGTTGTTCATGTCCACTACCGCGAAGCCAAAACTCTACTATCTTCCCGTCCCCCGAAGCGTAGCGGATCGTCGGCTCGATCGGTTTGACGATCTCCTCCGCAAAGGAGCGTTTCCCCGCCGGGGAGGAGATGAACCGCGACGGATCTCATTTGAAGATGAGGATCTGTTTGTCGATAACGGGCCGGAATTTGGGGGTCGTCGACGAGGGGGAGGCCGGGGAGGCGGACGAGGTCGTGGACGCGGAGGCTTCGGAGACTCCTGGCGGGACGACCGGAGAGGGCGATTCTGATGTGGACAACGAGATTCCCATGTGTATATTAGGCCCGGGATGTAAAATGAATGACTCCGTATGTGATTGTTTGTTTATTTATTCTCGGATCTCGCAGCAGAACCGCGGATGAGGTTGAGTGATCGGTTGAGCTTCGCTGAGCTTGTTGGTGCTTGGCGCAGTTTCTTGTTCTTTTTTTATCGCGGGTGCCTGAGGCGCAGCAGACAATGCACTGGGTCCATCCATCCATATCCTTCTGCCTGGGCAGGTTCTCACCACACATATATCGCGTACACACTCTCTTTTGCCTCCCCCTGATATCCCCTGGACCGTCCCGAAAAGGAACAACTGGGTTTCATCTGAGCCTTCCAGGGGCTGCGGCTGCAGATCCGCCGCTCGGACCAGCACCGACGAAGTGGATAAGATAGCGGAGCTTTCACTCTCTCCCTCTTTCACTCTCACTCTCTCGCTCTTATTCTCCGTCTCTATCACCCTTGCGCCCAACGCCTAATCCTCCTCGCGGTCTTGTGGGTGCTGAGAATGGGGTGGCCTGTTTGTAATACTACCGAAGAAGATGCGACAAGTGCGGGAAATCCATTTCTTTCCACCTCGTGAATGACATGCTGACGGGATTCATAAAACTACAGTCAATGAGATTGGTCTATGGGACGATGGGATCACGTTCCATGAGCTATGCCTGATTGTTGGCGGCTTCTTTGCTGTCATTGCCGCCGGGGTCTCTATCTACCTGATTATGTGCCATGCGACGCATTACAGCAAACCGATAGAGCAACGCCAGTACAGTCTCCTCTTCTCCGTCAAACTGGCTTACACTCTCGGCTAATCTCGTTTCTCTTCCAGTATCATTCGCATCCTATTCATGGTCCCGATCTACTCCCTCGTTGCATGGCTCAGCACGTTCTTCTATAAAAAGGCCGTCTACTACGATGTCCTGGGCGACTGTTACGAAGCCTTCGCCATCTCCGCCTTCTTTTCCTTACTCTGTCATTATATCGCCCCAGACCTGCATACTCAGAAGGATTACTTCCGGGGGATTGACCCCAAGCCGTGGATCATGCCGGTGAATTGGTTCAAGAAATGCTGTGGCGGAGATCGAGGGATCTGGAGGACGCCCCGGAGTGGTTTGACTTGGTTCAACGTGAGCCCGGGGAAATTCTCTGTTCAAGATCTCAATGCTGATATTAGTTCCAGATCATTTGGGTTGGTGTCTTCCAATACTGTCTTCTACGTGTCCTTATGACCATCGTCGCTGTGGTCACCCAGTACTTCGATTTGTATTGCGAAGAATCGCTCAACCCAGCATTCTCCCACGTTTGGGTGCGTATGACCGTCGCATTTCCCAAACCAGGGCTAACTAAATTCCCCAGGTCCTGGTCATTGAGTGTATCGCCGTCTCAATCGCCATGTACTGTCTTATCCAATTCTACGTGCAGATCAAAGATGACATCGCCCAATACCGACCCTTCTTGAAGATTCTCTCCATCAAGCTGGTCATCTTCCTTTCCTTCTGGCAATCCGTACGTTGACCAAAACCGTATACAAGGAACGTACTCGCTAATGACCCATAAGAGTTTGATCTCTTTTCTCCAATCTTCCGGTGCGATCAAGGCCACGAAGAAAATCAACTCGTCAGACCTCAGAGTCGGTCTCCCCAACCTTCTCATCAGTATCGAAATGGCCATTTTCGCCGTCCTCCACCTCTGGGCCTTCGCCTGGAAACCATACTCCCTCGAAAAAGGCGGCTTCCTCGAGAACAACAAAGGAACCTACCAAGGCGGCCGCTTTGGCTTCAAAGCCCTCCTCGACGCCCTGAACCCCGTCGACCTCGTCAAAGCAATCGGCCGGTCATTCCGCTGGCTCTTTGTCGGTCGCAAGAAGCGCATGCTCGATCCCAGCTACCAAACCCCTACTGAAGCTATCGGTCTCAACCCTGCCGACCCCAACTCCACTGCTTACGAAGGCGCTGGCAACGTCATGGCCGGCGGTCGTACCGGACACTATAGCTCCGCCCCCGAAGACCAGGAAGAAGGCCATGTGCTCCTCTCCCATGCGCAGCCCGAACCCACGGCCTACCCCTCGCATATGGGGCCCCCGCCCTCGTACGACGACGACGCCCATGACCGCTACCACCCCTGGGACCACCGGATGAGCACGTCGTCTCTCCTGGAGCCGGAGGTGCACCCGCATGATACGCGGCCATATTCGCCCTACGAGCCTCATAACAACCCATACCTGGTACCGTCGCCCGCCCCAGATGCACACCAACAAACGACCGGACTAGTCCGACACGACGCGCATCCTCTCCCATATCCACCTGATACGCTCCAGGAACAACCGCCCATCCCGCTGCCGGATTCCTACCAGCCCCCGCCCGCTGACCACGGCCGGAGGTAGGATGTGGTTTCTGCATGGTTTAACGAGGGCAAATAGATAAGATTCCACGACCAAAACTGTACGACCGGAACGTGGGTTAACCCGCTGCATCCGTGTCATGTGGCAATGAGTACTGTACTTGATGTTATTTTCTGCTCTTTGTTGATCGTTTTATACCCTTGATGTTTCCTTCACTGTACATACACTCATAGCCGGGAGGGCTGCTATGGATGGGTTTGGTTACTTAGGTTATCTCATTAAATTACGCGGGGTATACAAATATGACAATTTAACTGACGCCAGACCGTACGGATATGTCGTTAATCGTCAAATCAAGCGCTCCGAATGCCATGCACCATCTAACTAGGGCCATAAGAGTATCCAGATTCGAGGCCGTATGCGAGTCGCGCCCTTGTCCCTACCCGTGCGCCACACCCTCACGGGAAAAGAAGTCTTCACCAAGCTCGTTAAACTTGAGCCTCCGTGAGGAGCCCTGCGGTGCCGATCTCTTCCCATTGACCAGAATCGCTGTTCTCTTCCCGAGTTCTCGCATATCGTTGATGCTTTGACTCAGCTGGCCCAGGAGCGCGACGAGGTGCACGTCGTTGCTCTGCGCCAGGACTTCCGCCGAGAAGGCACTCTGTTCCTGCGGGGAGAGTAAAGACAGATGGGAGATCAGTGCGTTGATGTTCCGCAGGATGGGATGCGAAAGCGCCGCCTTTGAGGCTCCCTGCTCGGCCTCGGAGGCTATGCTCGACAGGTACGATTTGATCAGCGAAATACGGGATTCCAGCGTGCGGATGGCATTTAACCGGGTGTTCAAGCTAGTCATCACTGGAACAAGCCATGTCAGACGCAACTACGGCGCGGGGGGGTCGGTCCAACGTACGTTCTTCTTCTTCCGGCGAGAACACCACGGTGTCTGCAGACGACGACTCCTTGGCGGACTCCTTCTTTACGGTCTGGGACAACGTGCCTCCCGTCCGGGCCGTCTGCGCAACCGTGTCCATGCCGATCATCTCCGCCTCCCCGGTCTCCACGAAATACGGGATCTCGCGGAAACGGATGTTGAGCGATTGCTCCTCACCATCCACTTGCATAGTCTTGCCACTGTCCGAGACATGTTCGCCCTCGTAGACACTCTCGTATACGGTCAGGGGAAGTTTTGCGCCGCTGCTCGCTGCTCCGTTCACCTGGGACGGGTGGAAGGCGAGAAACACCGCCGATTCGTTGTAGTCTTGCAGGATCTGCCGGTGGATGGGAAGGTGGTCAGTGTTTGGGCCGGACAGGGGCGCGGTGGCCCACCAGCCGACGAGGTCGAGCGCAGGCGCCTTGTGTACGTCCTTGACTGTTGTTGTCGGTTCCATTGTCAGCAGTGGGCATGGATAGGGCGCCGTAGTTGGTCACATACGCTGCTTGACTCGCTCGGCAAACCATTCGTGCGAGATCTGCACCTCGCCGTTCGCGCCCTCGGTGAGGACGCACTCGAAAGCGTGCTCGAGGGTGATTGTCCGGCCGTCTTGTTGGCCGAGGAGGGCGCCCGTTATCGGGCCTCGCTGGGATCGTGCTGCATGACGGGTGATGTGGTCGGAGACGGTGAGGAGGACGAGGGGGTGAAGCTGGATGTGGAGTCCAGAATCGGACGTTTTCTGTGATAGGAGGGACTTTGGTTCCGTCATGTTCAACAGGGGGGTTATGTCGAGAGGGGGAGATGGCGAGGATGGAGGAGATGGAGGTGGTTGATAGTGATGATGGTCGACGGATGACGGGTGTTTGTTGGGTTTGCACTGGCCCGAAGCAGTCAGCTTTCCCCGCAGTCGAACATCGCAATCGCCGCGATCATCACAGTTTCTCCCTGACAAGCTCCTGTCAACGGCACGATGGCGGTTCCATCCACCTACGATGAGGTCTCGCGCCATTTGCAGCAGGTCCAGTGTGACCCTTCGATCCGTTTGGACATCGCGCTGCTGGACAAGCTCAAACTAGAGCTCACCGAAACCACCGATCGCAAAGTCCCCGCAGCGTTGTTGACGCTGATCTCACAGCTTCTGCCGGTGCTCCAAGAGGACCCCACGCCCGTTACAACTCTCGGTACCAAAGCCACTACCTACTTCACCTTCTCCGAACTGCGCTCCATCGACCCTCCCATCGACTTCATCGCCGGCTTCAAAGCACCTTCGCCACCCATCAATCTACTCGCCTTATCCCTCCTACGAAAGGCCGGTCAAGCGCCCAGCGATGCGGCCATCGTTGCGGGTGACTCCGAGCTGGTGGTCTCTCTTGTCGAACTCTGGCTGTCAACGTCATCTACGGCTGTCGCACAGGCTGCTCTGGATGCCATCTGGGCGCTTCTCGAGATCGATCTGGCCAGTCCGCTCGAGAATGGCGGCCCGGCCCAAGAACACGAGGAAGGTACTGGCGGTCAGGGTCTGATGTGGAGGAGGATTTTTTCCGACAAAGACGTCTACGGACGGCTCTTCACTTTGTGCAGTTTGAGTGATGACTTCCCTGGGAGCCTTCCGAAACGCGAAAAGACGGTGGCACAGGGCCGATTGATGGGGTTTCTGGTGAAAGCAGGTCGCCTACGCTGGGATCTTATCTCTCGCTCTCAGGTGCCGGAGGTGGAGGCGAGATACAAAAGTAGCAGTCTACTGCAGTTTGCCGCGCGTGAGATGGTCGACAAAACCGACGTGCTTATGCATATGACGCTGTTGAATTTCTTCCATGACCTTCTGGAAATTGATGCCCCGGGCTTAACCTCGCGGAGTTGCGTCCAGTCATCTTCCACTTTTTCGTCCCCCGCCCTTGACTTCCTCATCTCCCATAACGTACACTCGTCTATTCTGGAGTCCTATTTGGACGAGTCTCGGTTGGACCCGGTGGACTTGAGCTACCTTTGTGGTCCAATTATGGCTTATGTCGCCCAGTACGCAGAACTGTATCCGAATCACTTCCTTCTAAATCCACAGAACCTGCTGGAACGGATTCTCTCGCGGATTGCTTCGTCGCTGGCTATCTCAACTGCCCAGTGGGCGCATGGGCCCGTCCCCAGTGGACAGTTGAACGTGCTCTCCTGTCTGCCCCGGGTTATGTTGGTGGAAGCCACTAAACAAGGGCTGAACCCCGTTCTTGCTCTCCCGACGAGCCCTCCCAGCAAAGAAGCCTTGGACGCTCTCGGCAAGATTCTCCACGGTCCTTCAAAGCTGGACGAACATAATGCGATGGGGTTGAACACTTCTGGCCATGCCCCTACGGACTGGCACAAAGAAGCTGCGGCCGCGCGGGTCCTCTACTTTCTGTATCTCAACCATCACCCTACTTTCTGGACGGATGTCGTTTCGATGGCGGATATTCTGGCGATGAAAGAAATCTCCCTGGCGGCTATTTCATTGACGAAAGCCATTGTTACCGCCAACTGGCAAACGCTGTCCGGAGACGTAGCCTCGTCAGTGCCTGGGACGTCCCGGTACCAGCTCCCTACAGAAGAAGGCCTGGGGAGACTGTCGCCATCTGCACAGGGCATGCTTCCTTCCACAGGCGTCTGGGCGGTCCTCACTCCGCCGGCCTTGACCGTGTTGCTGCCCTATCTGTTCAAACCACCGCGTTCCTCGGCCGAATTTGCTGGTGGCGGAGCGGGTGACGTACAAAATACCGCCTGGAAGGTTGCCACTGCTAAGTATGAAGTACTGGTATCTCTGTACGAGTATCTTCAGAAGGTGGGCGGCGAAATGGAAGGATTCGAAGACATTGTCCGGACACTGGCACAACGGGTGAATGAAGGACCTCTGGGGAGTGTACCGCAGACCGGCAGTCGCGTGGAAGCTATCGGGCTATAATGTGGACAAGCGAATAAGGACAGAACCCTAAAATTTAACCTCGATTTAATTACCAGAATACATCCATGGATTCTAGAGCAGGAGTAAGAAGTTATTGAGGCGGTGGATCAAGCCCTAATGGCTTGCCCTCTCAAGGCGGTGAGCCGCGATGGCGGCGGAACTTTTTTTCTCTCGCCGGTGCTTCCAACTCCCCCTCTCATCGTGACTCACGCATATCAGCCATTTCGCGCATATTTCGTCCTTTTCACCCCGGGGGAAGCTTCCTGATCAACTAGAGCATTTCAGTGATCCTCGTATAATTGCATAATACCCCCCTAGCATCCTCCGATGTCCCGATTCGGCGCGAAGAAAGGCCGCAAGCTGCCCGGTGCAGAATTCACTTGGGACGCCGACCCCAACGGCGAGCCCGACACCGCGCCTACGCCTCTATTTCCTGTACGTCTCTGATGAGGTCCTTTGTTTCTGACGATGTCGTCTCCATTCCTCCGACCTCCTTTCCCGCAACATCCCCATGGCTCACGTCTACCCGCAGAAATACAACGTCCCCCGCGCACGACCGTTGACCGCCCGCGAGCAAATACAAGTCGATCTGTACCGCCAGCTCCGCGAACGCTTTCACGATGGGCCCTACTACTCCGTTCTCAAGGCCGACTCGTCCAGCGCGAAGAAAGATAGCTCGGCGCGCGCCGAGTTCGATCCCTTCCACGGCATGCCCTCGTACTCGGGCAAGTATCAAAAGAAGAAGCGGGCTGCGCCGTATCTGAAGGGCCGACCATACGGTATGTTTTAGGGTTCCTGGTTTGGTGGGGTTGACGGGGGGAGTCTTGGGAAATGGACAGTGCTAATGGGGGCTCGATGCTTGCAGTGACGAAGTTCTTCCCGCGAGATGACCTGTGGCAGACGATTCAACCGAGCTACAAGCCGGGCTCGTCGCTGGATGGGTTTGTGGCGCATGGCCCACGCACCGGTGTCAAGCGTGGGTTCGAGGTGGATGAGGACGAGGAGGAGGAGGATACGAAGCGGCCTCGCGGAGACGACGACGACGACGACGGCCCTGATGATGAGCTCCTGGAAGGGGACGAGGATCAGGAGGAGGAAGAGATTGTGGATAGCGATTTCGAGGACGATGACGACGAGATGGGCGGCGATTACAATGCCGAGCAATACTTCGACGGCGGCGAGGATGACTTTGGGGACGATGGGTTCGGCGATGGCGGCGGCGGTGGTGACGAAGATACGTACTAGGCTGGGTCTACGGAGGAGGTCTATGTTTGAGATACCCTTGTCGTTTTATGATCTGTCTTTCCGAGCGATTGCATGAGCGGATCCAGATTGTCTGCTAGGAATTGAAGCATCCATGTTGTGGTTCGCTGTTCTGGCGCGATAAAGTACCTAGATACTATGTGCAGCCTCAGGCATGAAGATGATGTCATCCCGCACCGGAGCACAAACTTTCTTGTTATCGGTCAAACCTCGCGACAACCCAAGGAAGCCTCGTATGCATGCGCAGAATGGCAGACACTCAGGCCCCCGGACCCCAGAAACGGTCTGCCCTGGTGCTCTATGGCTCGGAGACCGGCAATGCCCAGGAGGTCGCCGAGGAACTGGGTGCGCTGGCCGAGCGACTTCGATTCGTGACTCACGTGTCCGAGATGGACCATTGCCGGCTGGTGTGTTTGTGTGTGCTGTGCAGAGATTGGTGCGTGTGCTGACCATTCTGGTAGGAGTCGCTACGGTCGTACACGGTGGTGATCTTTGCGCTGTCGACCACCGGCCAGGGGGATCTGCCAGCGAATGCGCGGACGTTCTGGAGATCCATGCTTCTGAAGAAGCTCCCGCCGACGCTGTTGAGTGGGGTCAAGTTTGCGACGTTCGGGCTGGGCGACAGCTCGTACCCGAAGTAAGTAGGAGATGAGGCTGGTTAGGGCCCTATACTCCTGGTTTCGGTGCGCTAACGCGTACAGGTTCAACTGGGCGGCGCGGAAATTGTATAAACGGCTGCGGCAGTTGGGCGCATCGGAGATATACCCCTGCGGGGAAGCCGACCAGCAACATCCAGAGGGGTGCGTCCTTCCCTCCATCTTATGTGTTCATCCTTGCTGATGATGGCGCAGTCTTGAAGGCACATTTATCCCATGGATGACGGACTTCCGCAAACACCTCCTGGGTCAATACCCGCTGCCTCCTGGGCAGGATCCGATACCGGACGATGAACAGCTACCGCCCAAATGGGTTCTCAAGTTGCAGAACGAGGATTCACCCGCTCAGACCGAACACTCTGTGCCCGGTACGCACGAGGAATCTCCTACGGCAGACACGCGACGCCCATCGCGATTAGACCAGGATTTCCGCCCGATCCCTGATACCTTGACGGCGACGCTGGTCGAGAACAAGCGCATGACCCCGGTGAAGCACTGGCAGGATGTGCGCCATATCACTCTGACGGTCCCCGATGCCGTCGATTACGTCCCCGGCGATATGATTTCCATCACGCCGAAGAACTTTTCGGACGACGTCGACACCCTGATACAGATGATGGGCTGGGAGGGTCAGGCGGACCAACTACTATCACTTGTACCAAATGAGAGTGTCTATTCTGTAGAAGATGCACACACACCGCCGATCCACGGTCTGGAAACATACCCGCGACTGACGCTGCGTGCGCTACTGACAGACTACCTGGACATCCGCGCCATTCCGCGGCGGGCATTCTTCTCCGACATTGCCCATTACACGAATGACGAAATGCACAAGGAACGCCTGCTGGAGTTTACCAACCCGGAGTTTGTCGACGAGTTCTGGGATTACACGACGCGGCCACGACGAAGCATCCTCGAGGTCCTGCACGAGTTCGACTCGGTGAAGATCCCTTGGCAACACGCAGCGACGGTCTTCCCGGTGATGCGCGGACGGCAGTTCAGCATCGCAAGCGGAGGCGAGCTGAAGCGGACGGCCGACGGGAGCGCAAAGTTCGAGCTCCTGATTGCCATTGTCAAGTATCGCACCGTCATTCGCAGGATCCGCGAGGGCGTCTGCACCAAGTACCTGGCGGCGCTGCAACCGGGGAGCACCTTGCGCGTACAGCTTCAGCGAGGGGGACTCAATTCCTCCGCTGGGCAACTCACGGGGGCCACGGTTCTGATCGGCCCCGGGACGGGTGTTGCGCCGTTGCGGTCGATGCTGTGGGAGAAAGCGGAGATTGTCAAGCAGCACAAGGCGCAGAACGCTGGGGCTGAGCTGTCGATTGGGCCCACGGTCCTCGTCTACGGGGGTCGCAATCGGGCGGCGGATTACTTCTTCGAGGATGACTGGAAGGAGCTAGCCGGGTTGATCAAACTGCAGGTCTTGACAGCATTCTCTCGGGATCAAGAAAACAAGGTCTACGTGCAGAACGTCATCCGGGACAACCAAGCGCTCTTCTATAAGGTCCTCCACGAGATGTCGGGATCGGCGTACGTCTGCGGTTCATCCGGGCGAATGCCCCAGGCAGTTCGGGAAGCGCTCATCGATGCCTTCCAGAACGGAGCGGGGGCCGACGCCGACCGTAGCGAGCGAGACGAGGCAGAGGAGTATTTGCTGGGGATGGAGAAGACAGGGCGATACAAGCAGGAGACGTGGTGATCCACAGTCACATGCGAGCGGTTCACTCTGGACACGCAGCGTATATAGAGTAGATAATGATGATATATATGACTTGAATTGAACCACGACTTTCCTCGCACCCATCCCAAGAACACTCTCCTGGCGATATCTCGCCATCCCCCCGGGATATACTTCGTATAGGCTACTTAAGCGGTAACCTCGGTTGGAAGCGGAGGAGCAGTTGGCTCTTGGGGGACGTCGGCCCGCATCGCCCATTAGGTAAGCGCGCGCTCACCCGCGGATCTTCTCGTTCTTGTTCTTGTTCTGCTCCGACGGATCGGACCTTCATCCTGCTATTTAGCCCAGTCGTCCTCCCTCACTCCGACGATCCCTCGAGTCTCAGTCCCAGCACTCTCTCGCTTGATCGTCTGATTTTGATTCCTTTCAGAACCCCCACACAATGGCCAGCGGCTTGCGAATTCTCGTCCCCGTCAAACGGGTGATCGACTATGCGGTGAGTTTTGCCTGTGACTCCTTCACCGGAGCAACCTCGGCGTACCTATCTACCTCTACAGACCGCAACCGAGAGCTTCCCCCGCCAGCACCCAATGTAGCACGCACTGACCGAAACCCAGATGAAGCCCCGCATCAACAAGACGCAGACGGGCGTCGAAACCGCCGGCATGAAGTACTCGCTCAACCCGTTCGACGAGCTCTCGATTGAAGAGGCGGTGCAGCTGCGCGAACGCAAGGGTCCGGTGCCGGTCGAGAACATCCTCGCGCTCTCCGCAGGCGGAGCCAAGTGCGCGGACACGCTGCGCACGGCCATGGCGATGGGCGCCGACCGGGCGTTCCACGTCGACGCGCCCGAGACCGACGGCGGCCTGGAGCCCCTGACGGTGGCCAAGATGCTGAAGGAGGTGGTCCAGAAGGAGAAGATCAACCTGGTGCTGCTCGGGAAGCAGGCCATCGACGGCGACCAGGGCCAGACCGGGCAGATGCTCGCGGGGCTGCTGGGCTGGCCGCAGGCCACGCAGGCCAGCAAGGTCGATGTCCGCGATGAACAGGGCACGGTCGAGGTCACGCATGAGGTCGACGGCGGCGTGGAGACCCTGCGGGCGAAGCTGCCCATGGTGATCACGACGGATCTGCGCCTGAACGCGCCGCGCTATGCCAGTCTGCCCAACATCATGAAGGCGAAGAAGAAGCCGCTGGAGAAGAAGACGCTGGCCGATTTCGGCGTCGATGACCAGAGACGCTTGAAGACGCTGAAGGTTACCGGTGAGTTTGGCCTTTCCTGGTTGTGTTTGGTTTTGTGGGTGTGTGCGTGCGTGGGCTGACTCTGGTAGAACCCCCCGCGCGACAGGGCGGCGGTAAGGTCGAGGACGTCGACGGACTCATCTCCAAGCTCAAGGAGCTGGGTGCGCTGTGAAGGGCGCCGTCGGGGAGTTGATTGGATTGTATGTTTACGATTAGACCCAGTCTGCTGTCATGCCAGGTAGATATGTTATGTTCTTGTGCATTGGGTGCTCGGTAGTGTCGTAGGATTAGAGCTAGTTCTGTCGATCTATGGACGGTCGATGTATGACATTCTGTTGTTCGAGACGTTTCTAGTGCGAGTCGGGATTCGTAGAATGGATACATAAAGGGTTGGTACGCGTGAAACTCGACAGGTCAACATTTCCCATGAACCAAGCGTGGCGCTGCTAGCCGCTCTCGTGGGAACGCCATCGCGAACTACCTAGTAGGGACCTACGCAGTACATATGAGAGATCGAGCGGTTGCGACGGGGACTGGGAGTGTCTATACCCTGTTCGGGGGTGTCCACGATGCGTACGGACGAAGGACATGACTCAGGGTCGAGATTGAGAGCTGAACGAGGCTATTGATAGTGCTGGATTAATTTACTTGGGTTTTCGGCGCAGATCTAGATCTTGGGTGAATGTTCTTTTGGGCTGGGGTTTATAGTAGGATCGACTCGCGCTGTTGGCGGCATCGGGCATGCGAGCTGTTGATTTGCCGACGCAGCGTGTCAGGTAGAATGGACAGGGCGGGATTCTGCAGGGGCATCTGCATGTCAATATCGATCAGGACAAGGTCGACCTCGATCTCGAGGGATTTCGTCCCTACGCCGTACTCCGTCGGAGTCTTCATGGTTTTGAAGTTTGTCCCGGTTCGTGGCAGGTTGACATCTCGTGGATGACGGTGGATACGACGTGATACAGCTACGTGTCAAGGAATATCACATTGGACATCTCCAAGGAGAATTAACCGTCTGCATGGACAGTTCTTGGGGTTAGATTCTTCCATGTGGTGCATCGTACGTACGTCGGTCGGGACGGACAGTTCAGCGCCAGCTGACACAACCGTGGCTAGTGCCAGGAAGATTTCAAATCGCAGAGCTCGACCTCCGAGAAACCTCAAATGCAGACACCGCCAACGCATGGCCCTGAACCAGGGACAAGCTGGTTGGTAGACTTCTGATGCCAGATGCGCGAACGGGTAGTACGAACCCCTCTCAACAACTCACCATGACGACGGAAGCTCTGAGGAGGGTGAGAAGAGACTGGCTAAAATCCTCCGAACTATCGAAAGTCTACTGTACTTCGTATGCATCCCTTTGAACCCCTTCGGACAAGTCATTATAACGGAAGGAGAATGGGGAAGGCAAGCGGGCGATCATGGCCCCCCGGTTTAATTTGATTTGATTACAGGGGCTCGGCTGATGAAGGATCAAGGCCCGGGGGACTGGGTTGGGTCGGATCTGAGGGAGACTAACCGGACAATCCATCCTACAAGTGTTCGAGGACGTCGGGAGAGAAGTCCTGGGCGTGGCTGGAGAATTGGAGCTGTCACCTGCGGCAGACTTGATACGTCCACCGACGAGAGGGGATTCTGAATCAGGGTTTCAAGAACGAATGTAGGGATGAGAGGGGGAAACAAGATCATCGTGGTGATCTTAGAAGCATTTTTATCCCGAGTTAATCTGGGGTGTTGTTGTTTTGGAGAGCGAGAGAGGATTTCGTGGCCGAGAAGCAATTGTTTGGTTCGGGTGATGAAGGACGTTCCAGGTTGATGATAACGGCGGTAGTGGATCATGCAGATCGGATCTGGAAGAGTTTTCCCAGATCAGTTGGATTGTTGGAGACGTCCTGCGTGTTCTATGAGTACAAAATAGATAGTATGAGTCGAGGTAGACTCAGTACGAGTAGTATGAGTAGTGTGAAGACGATGATGTGAGCGAATGCCGATCATGACGCGATGATGGCATCTATACACGCAGTAGACATCTTTATGCTTTACTCTTGACAAAAACAAATAAATATCGTTGTCGGCAGAATATCATGCTCGGAAATAATAATATTATGATTACTACGTCTTACTCCAAAGAATGGCATTTTTCTCAGCCACGATCCACTCCATCTATAAGAACGCCAGCTCTTCCGATCCAGCCGTCTTCAGCCGGCAGTCATTCTTCTTCATCTATTCTTTTCTTTTTCGATTCGATTTCTCCGCTATCAGTTTAATATTAATTCCTAGTTCCGGTGATCATCTCATAGTTCGCCTCTCCCATCTCCCTTGACACCCTTGCGCCCTCCCCTCATTCCCACCCACACTAGATATATACGACGTCTTCCTCGAGCCCTAAAAGGTCAAAGAAAAAAACATCAAAATCCCTCATGTCCCTCTCCTGTCGGCTTCAAAGGTCCGTATCAGTATTCTGCCCGAGTTCCCCCGTTCCATGGTTTCCCCTCTGCCGTCACTCGGGATGATTTGATCGCCACTCTGCGATGGCGCATGCTGCCCTTCCCCGCCGGTCTCGAACACGGATATCACGGAGCAACAGAGCCTTGTCGTGCTGACTGCTGTTATATACTCTCCAGGCTCCAGTCGATCGTCCCGATATATGACTTCCACCGCGTTTGCCTGTTTTGACTCGTCCAGCCGTCCCATTTCTCCCGTTTGAGTTACATTCCAGTGCTCTCTAGCACGCATTCCTCGGCTGTGTCAGCATCCCTGCTTCTTCCCGTTTGCTGTCCACTCTGTCGTCGCATTAGGGAATCAAGGACCCTTCCGTACGTCACATGGTCGCTGTTCTCGTCGTGCCTCCGTCGTCCCTATCCTTATAGATCGCGGTGTGCTCCCACCCCCAATTTCGGGACTCCCGTCCTGTCTGACGTCTGCTGCGCACAAACGTCATCATCATGGCTCCCTCATTTTGGGAACGCACCAAAGGAACCTCCAAGAAAGGTTTCGACAAGGCATGGAATACCCTCGACAAGCTCGAAGGCCCCGTCAACCGGTTATCTTATCGCGTTGGCGCCGAGGCCTTCTGGCCCATGAACCTCGAACGAGAAAACGAAAAGGCCGCGCGCATCCTCCGGAGCTTCTGCAAGGATGGCTTCTACGCAAATGAAGAGGTCGAGGAGGAAGTCGTGGATCCGAATGGGAAGATCAGCCGTCCCAAGGGTAAGCAACGAGTACTGAAGAAGATCCCCACCGAGGTCATTCGCCGCGCCAAAGGGCTCGCCATCTTCACCACCATGCGAACCGGCCTGTGGGTGAGCGGTTCAGGCGGAAGTGGTGTGCTTCTTGGTCGGATCCCCGAAACCGGCGAATGGAGTCCTCCCTCCGGCATCATGATGCATACTGCCGGCGTGGGCTTCCTCGCCGGCGTCGATGTCTACGACTGCGTTCTTGTCATCAACACATATGAGGCGCTCGAAGCCTTCAAGAAGGTTCGATGTACGGTGGGCGGCGAGGTCAGCGCATCCGCTGGGCCCTTCGGCATGGGTGGTGTCCTCGAGTCCGAGGTCCACAAGCGCCAGGCCCCCATCTGGACCTACATGAAGAGCCGTGGCCTCTATGCCGGTGTCCAGATCGATGGCACCATCGTCATTGAGCGCACCGACGAGAACGAGCGCTTTTTCGGCGAACGCATCTCCGTCGTGGACATCCTCGCGGGGAAGGCGAAACATCCTCCTGCCTCCATCAAAACCCTCATTCAGACCGTCAAGTCAGCACAAGGCGATTCCGACGTAGACGAGGACTGGGTGGTCTCGCAGGGCGAGACGCCCGGGGACATTGATGCCCAGGCATTGTCAGCGCAGACATTCGGCATCCCCGCAGCAGATGACCCAGATCCATACGGCGTCAAGGCCTTGGAAGCAGAAGGCCTCTTCATCCGAGAGGCCGGTACCAAAGCCCGGCCCCCGATAGAAATATTCGAGTTCCGCCCCAACCCGAGTAGCCCCGTCTATGCGACGTTCCGCCGCAGTCTCGACAGTTCTCCGCGCAACAGCTGGCGCCAGAGCGTGCAGAGCTACGTCAGCATGGACCGCGGCACGCAAACGGACGACGGACCCATGACCGCCCCGACTTCCATCAGCCGCGCCTCATCCCGAAGCAATCGGGATTACCTGGCCAACCCGTGGGACAACGAGGAGAACCGCTGGGAAACCGTCATCCCGGAGCGCAAGGAGAGCTACGTCTCGGGCAATGAGGCTGGCCTGGACGACGGATACGACGACTACGAAGACGTCGAGATCCACGAGGTCAGCAGCGCTCGCGTCTCGAAACGCGACAGCGCCGGTAGCTCTGCGTCGCCGGTGTCCACGGATCACCCCACTAATCCTTTCGAACCGAAGCGTCAGTCGCCCACGTTCACCAAGGCCCGTCTGGTCACCATCCCCAAACGCACGCCTCCCGCGCTACCCCCGCGCAACCCCCAGCGTCCGCTCGATACCTCTGCTCCCGTCTCCCCTATCTCTGTTCCTTCTTCCCCTGTGGCCGAACGGTCCAGTTCCGCCGCCGACGCTCTCCACGAGCTCCCCCTCCACCCGGAGAACGATGCGGGGGGTATCTCTGCGGAGAAACCCTCCAAGGCAGCGGCCGATGCCGCTCTCGACAAGGACGAATTTCACTCGATATCGAGCGCGCATACGTCCGACTCCGAGTCGGACACCGACCTGAGCACAAAAGAACACACCTCGGTATCGGACGCCGTGCCTCCCAAGGCCGAGACGGACGATGAGGATGCCACCGAGACGCCCTCGTCCAAGACGGAAGAGACGCCGTCCGAAAAGACGAAAGTCGAGCTCGAAACCGAGCAAGCGAAAGCCGTTGGGGACCATGGGAGTGCCCACACCGCTATGGACCCGCAACCCGCCTGATTCCCTCTCTCCTCTCTCTCTTACCTTGGACATGATTCCATTCCTTCCCGCCGTACCATTTTCTTTTTGCCTGTATATATTTCTCACTGATATAGTTTTGTCTATTCCTTGTATATGTGTGGTATCGGTTACCCTATCCTTTGGGATGCATTCTTGTGGTTATTGCTCTCGTTCAGCGGGTTGGCGTGGTGATCGGTTTGGAAATATTTGGGCATGGTATACCTGGGCGTCTGGTCTTTCGGTTGGCAGGGGCCTATGTGTACAGGATGAGTTGTCTGGACTCGATGCATTATATCCGTTTGATTTAGTGACTGAAATAATAATTTGGTATTCTGACAGACGGCAATACGGGCATACCGATAGACCAGCACGAGTAGATCATAGGCTCTTTATGATACTCCTAAATATCCTTGCCATAAGATGGCCCTTCACAAGTGATATTTATTTCAAGTCCGCCGTGAGTTGAAACAGATAGTATCTCCGGGTGTGAGAGCCTCCTGCTTCTAATTTTTCTAATCTTGCTATATATTTGGTTGGCTATTCTATAGATGAAGCCATATTTTCCTCGCACGACATCTGCTTTTCCGTAATTTTCTTAGAATCTTAACTTTTATATTTTTTAGTCTTTTTTTTTTTTAGTTCTCTATTCTCTATCTCATAAGTTTACATTCTGTTATCAAAGACCAACAAGATACGAGCAAATCAAAATGCATTAGGCGACAGAGACCCTAACGCCCCCTGCCCTTTCTCTTTCTCTTCGTCTTTGCCCACTTCCCTCTTGATACACAGAACACTATCATCTGCGCCTGCTGTTCATAACACCGCTTCCCAAATTGTAATTTGCGATTGATATCTAGCCAATGACCAACAATGTGTCTACTGATTTAGCTGCAAAACATTGATGCAGTTTACTGTATCAGACAGGCTTCCCATGCGCAGGTTATCTAACCATTCAAACTGGCTTGCGGATGACTGAAGATGTTCTCCCCAAAGGTTTCGGTACAGGTCTTCAAGTGCGATTTGTCTTCATCTGAAGCTTTGAATACAATCTGGCGGCCGAGTCAAGACTAAACTAAAAGCGGAAGGCAGAATAAACTCTCTCAATGAACCCAGGTTTGTCTTAACCCTACTATATATATCATTCTACCGAGGTAATGTCGCCCGCCAACGACTCCCTCAGCTACCATCTCATGCTGAATACGCACCCCTCGTGGAGTTTTACGTAGATATCGATTTAAATTAATATCAACTTAGTTTCCGACCGGAGGGACACAGGAACAGCATCGAAGCATTGCATAGTGGCCACCAGTCTATGATGTGGCTTATCGGCATCAATGCCACAATTAAGCGTAACAGCGAAGTCAGACAAAGCAAACTTAGTTCCTTTCCAAACTCCGCATTAGCCCGTGCTGACGATGTATCATCATCCCACAATCATCACTTCTCCACCCAATGACCTCCCCTGATCTTCTGCTCCCCACTGTTAGTCCGGCCGGATTGTTACATCGATCGTCGGTCTAATGGGCCAATAACGGCTCCATGTGCCTTGGGAAATCAGCTCCCCTGAATCTCATAAACACCCCGGGGACCCTGGGGAGAACCTCCGGGTTATCTTCTCCTTCTCCCCTCGTTCGAGCTGACTCGGGAGATAAAACTCGCAGATGCCTTCTCCCAAGTCGATCGTGATTAGTGCCGTTGGGCTAGCGGGGGCTGTCGCTGGACAGTATTTCCCTCCTACCCCCGAAGGCCTCAAGGTGGTTCATTCGAAGCATGAGGAAGGTGTCAAAATCTCTTACAAAGAGGTATGTATGACAGACTCGGCTGATTTTGGGCCCCAATCTAATTGCATATGCAGCCCGGTGTCTGTGAAACGACCCCCGGCGTCAAGTCCTATTCGGGTTACGTCCATCTGCCTCCCGGCACGCTCAAGGATGTTTCGTTAGATCAGGATTACCCCATCAACACGTTTTTCTGGTTCTTTGAAGCCCGCAATGACCCGAGAAATGCCCCGCTCTCCATCTGGATGAACGGCGGTCCAGGCAGCTCGTCCATGATCGGTCTCTTGCAGGAGAATGGGCCCTGTCGGGTCAACCCGGACTCCAACTCCACGGAGATCAACCCCTGGTCGTGGAACAACTATGTGAACATGCTCTATATCGACCAGCCGAATCAAGTCGGCTTCAGCTACGATGTGCCAACCAATGGCACCTACAACCAGGTCACCGGTAATTATGACGTGTCCGGGTTTCCCTTGGGCGTGCCCCCGAAGCAGACCAACATCCTCAATGTGGGCACCTTCCCAAGCCTGAACAAGTCCTCCACTGTCAACTCGACCGAGAACGCCGCCCGCGCTCTCTGGCACTTTGCGCAGACCTGGTTCTCCGAGTTTCCGGAGTACAAGCCGCATGATGACCGCGTGAGCATCTGGACAGAATCTTACGGAGGACGGTATGGCCCATCGTTCACGGCGTACTTCCAGGAGCAGAACGAGAAGATTAGCAAGGGCACGATGTCCACCGGTGCGGATGCGCACTACATCAACCTCGACACCCTGGGTATCATCAATGGCTGCGTCGACCTCCTCGTTCAGTCGCCCAAGTACCCAGAGATTGCCTACAACAACACTTACGGCATCCAGACGATCAACAAGACCGTCTACGAGAATGCCATGAAGGCCTGGAGCAAGCCGGGCGGATGCAAGGACCAGATCCTCGAGTGTCGTCGCCTCGCTGCCGAAGGCGATCCCCAGATGTTCGGCAACAATGCGACGGTCAACCGGGCCTGCTCGAAGGCCGATCAATACTGCAGCAACCAAGTCGAAGGCCCGTACACCCAATTCTCCGGGCGGGGATACTATGATATTGCGCACTTCGACCCGGACCCCTTCCCGCCACCGTACCTCGTGGGTTTCCTGAACCAGCACTGGGTGCAAGGCGCGCTGGGGGTGCCGATCAACTTCACCCAGTCGGTCAACAGCGTTTACGAAGGGTTCTCCTCCGTCGGGGACTACCCGAGGTCGGACGTGCGCGGGTACCTGGATGATCTGGCGTACGTTCTGGACTCGGGCATCAAGGTGGCCCTGGTGTACGGCGACCGGGACTATGCATGCCCGTGGAACGGCGGCGAGGAGGTCAGCGTGTTGGTGCCGCATGCAGAGGCGGAGCAGTTCCGTGCAGCGGGATATGCGCCGCTGCGCACGAACGCGACGTACGTAGGCGGGATGGTGCGTCAGTACGGCAATTTCTCGTTTTCCCGAGTCTTCGAGGCGGGCCACGAGGTGCCGTCGTATCAGCCCGAGACGGCGTATGAGATCTTCCACCGAGTGATGTTCAACCGCGACGTCGCCACGGGGAAGAAGGACACTGGGACAGACGAGCCGTATTCCACGACCGGCCCGTCGTCGACGTGGAATATCACGAATGTCGTGCCGGATAGCCCGGCCCCGACCTGCTATGTCCTCCAATTGACGACGTACTGCACGAACGAGCAGATCCAGAGCGTGGTGGATGGCACGGCGGTGATCAAGGACTACATCGTGGTGGATGATGTGCTGTAGATGTACATAATGAGCGGAGTTGAGAATGTGAGATATACAGCTGTTGATAGTTAACTGGTTCCAGTAACTAACTAGTTAGTTGTGGAGTAACTCCTTATTATGTAAGGGATGTCTGCACGTGCGGGGTTATCTCTGCGCTAACCCGGATAGGACAGAGGGCATTAGATAATCTCCATGTCCCGATCGGGAATGTTCGAGATGATCGTGACCAACTCAGTCGTTCTTTTGATGTCCTGCAATTCTCATCTTCACACGCTGCTGCATGGAGGATACACCCGTCACTAGACAGCCTCAATCCTCGACTGATCCCTCTATAACCACCCTGCTCGCATCATATGGTCCAGCTTTGTCTCCTCACTGACACCGTCGAATCTTCGCGAATCTTCGATTGGCCAGCGGGTGCGGTCAAGCGTCACACGTCATTGCCGTCACCTGAAGTCTAGTCCAAGACCAGCTCCTTCTCCTCTTCCCTACGGCCTCATATCCTCGATCCTGTTTCAAGTCCTCGCAGGTCCTGTCGTTGATCGTCTACATCATCCGTTATTCTTTTGTTCCTCGACTCTCTCACTTCTCGTCCTCGAGATCGATCGTCTCGTCCATCGCCATATCCGGTATACTCTGCCCGCTGCCCCGCGAATCTTCTACGTCATTCGAGATCCTGCGGTCAATCCATCCTCGATCCCATTTCACAGCCCTGTGGCTCAAGTTAGTACTGGCCGAATATCCGTTCTCTTTAGCTTATATGCTCACCATCCCTTCCAATTAGCTTGTGTTGGGTTTTGGCTCGTTCCCTTGAACAGCTTATTCTCCTTCCATACCTAATCATCGACCACAATGGTTGCCGAAACCAAGTTATACGATTCCCTCAGTATCAAACCAGATGCTTCCCAAGATGAAATCAAGAAGGCGTATCGAAAGGCCGCTCTAAAATACCACCCCGACAAGAACAAAGACAACGCACAAGCGGCCGAGAAATTCAAAGGTAGGTCATACCCCCTTCCTCTTCTCCCCCATCTGATTGTGGACCACAGCTGACAGCCTCCATAGAAGTTTCTCAGGCCTACGAAGTGCTCTCCGACCCCGAAAAACGCAAGGTATATGATCAATTCGGTCTCGACTATCTCATGCGGGGTGGCCCCGCACCTTCGCCCGGCGGCGGAGCCGGCGGTGCTGGCCCCAACCCGTTCGCAGGTGGTGGTATGCCTGGCGGTTTCTCCTTTGGCGATATGCCCGGCGGCGGCGGTGCCCGCACATTCCACTTTTCCACCGGTCCAGGCGGTGCGGGCGGGTTCTCGTTCAGCAATGCGGATGATATCTTCCGGAACTTCGCCAAGAATAGCGGCGGCATGGGCGGTGGCCTCGATGATGACGACTTCCTCTCGTCGATGTTTGGTGGCATGGGCGGTGGTGGTGGCCCTCGCTTCCGTTCCAGTCGCGGTGGTGCTGGTCCCGGCGGTTTCCAGAAGGCCCAGCGGGCGCCGACGCCCGAGCCGACCGTCGTCGAGAAAGAACTCCCTCTGACCCTGGAGGAGCTGATGAGCGGTACGACGAAAAAGGTCGTCGTCAAGAGCAAGACCTTCGATGCGAGTGGGAAGCGCTCCACCCAGGATGTCACGCTGGAAGCGAATATCAAGCCGGGTCTGCGCACTGGCTCGAAGATCAAGTACCGCGGGGTCGGAGACCAAGAAGAAGGCGGACGGCAAGATGTTCATCTTATTGTGACGGAGGTAAGTTATCCTTAATGTTCAGTCGTGTTGTGCGCGACGGGCACTAACTGGTCTACAGAAAGAACACCCAACCTTCAAACGCCAAGGCGACAACCTCATCACAACCGTCGAGATCAGCCTCAAAGACGCCCTCTGCGGCTGGGAGCGCATCGTGCGTACGATTGACGGAAAGCCCTTGCGCGTGCGCAAGCTGGGTCCGACCCAGCCTGGCCATGAAGAGAGATACCCCGGGCTCGGCATGACGATATCCAAGAAACCCAGCGAGCGTGGTGATTTGATTGTTCGCGTCAAGGTCAAGTTCCCCACCAGCTTGACCCAAGACCAGAAGGATATCCTGAAAGATGTGCTTCCGTGATCTTGTTTCTTCTGATCTCGTCTCGAGGAATTTAGCATTATTGGCGTTAGGCGTGAGCGGGCTCGCGGACGCGATATGATGGAGTTTTTCGTTTCTTTACTTATCATACGAAGCTAGGTACAAGTTAGATCAATAATAAAAGCGATATTTTACCTCCAACCCTACAGGGTAGTTATGGGTGACGATGGAAAGTCCATGGCTGCGCATGGTTTTCAATTTTAAACCGGCGTCCTTTCCACGCTCCGTATCGCTGCCTTACGCAGCCAGGCTTAATTATACCTAGTTTATCTCAGTTAATCCACGAGAAGTATTTTTACTGTTGGGCTACTGCCTACTAGGTAGTCATTCACTATTGTAGCGATCACGTGGCCAGCTCTTATATATATGACGCTCACTTGGTAGGTAGCGTCTGAATGGATCATCCATCATCTGCATCTTCCTACCATAGAGGCTGGGTCGCAATCAGGATCTTGTAAACGTTACAGTGCAATGATGGGCTCGACTAGAAAGTACTGGATGTTTGCACTATCACTCTTGAGAATTTTCAGGAAGTATATCTTCGGATGTAGGTTACCCTAGGATGTTCTCCTACCAGATGGCTCTTACAACTCCTCATAGCAAAAAGAACCCAGATGCGTTTGTCATCCTAAGCAACATTACGTTATGGCAAACGATTACACCTGAGATCGGTTACTCAGAATCATTCGAGGATCTTCAGCATGATGTAGATTTGCTTCTACGAGAATCTGAGGGTTTAAGACAGTGATTCTCGTGAAGCCTCGAGAGACTAAAACATGGCAGCCGCATTCAGAATAGATTTGTCGAGATACGTGTCTTCGACCCTGAGTCTGGAGAAAACCGTAAGCACGGTCGAAGAATGACCAACGCCGCCTATGCTGAGCCCATTCATTGCCTTTGGATATTAAAGGAGTAGTCAAATCATTAGGTGGCTCTAGCATCCACCTTCATGTACTTTCACCATGCGCGACAATCTGATCTTTTAAATTCTAGGTTAAGACCTGAGAAGCCTACCAGGAGGGAGTAAGACTATAGTTAGCGGTGGATGTACATAGTGTTGTTTTAAGTCAAAGCCTTATCTTATCAATGCTAACCCCGATCAGGAATCCAACTCACCCGATGCGGAGAAAACACCTCCCAACTCTCTCTCGCCCTCCATCTTCTCCTCCTCCTCCTTCTCCTACCCAACCACTCCCACTCTCACATAGCAGGCCGCTGACCATGCGCCGCCGAATTACCTTCGTCCAACACCCCGATGCCAGTTTCTCCCTCGACCAACTCTCTCTCTCCCGCTCCTCTCTCTCCGTCCGCGGCATCGACGCCGTCCGCGAAGATCGCGTCACATTCAGCGTTGACGAGCTCCCGTCGGAGGTAAGCCTAGTACCTATACTTTAATTTTGTCAGCTGGTCTGCCATATCTTGTCGTGGTTGGTGGATCACGGATTTGCTTCATTGGGCGCTGACCGACCAGCTCTGGCACGTCCTGAAACAATGCCACCAATTGCATATCCGCTGGGCCACGCAGTCTCTGTATGAGGCGCGCGCGCCGTTTTCCAGTCGCGTCTCGCCAGGTCTACATGCGTTCTATACCCCCGTTTCTGGGACGAAATCTGGGTGCGTCCGGGGATCTTCTACGGCTAATGGCATTGCTGATGGATGGATAGGGAGGCCGTGTGTTCGCTATTGAAAGACGTGTTCGATGCTGATCTCAAGTGCGATACCCCCGAGGTGGGTGTTGCCCTGCGTTCTGGATACAGTTTGATCGGATCGCTGATTCCCACGATAGACTTTCTTCGTTGCGCCCCCTGTGCTTTCCACTCGATTCGCTTCCACAGCCGCCCTCCAATTCCATAGCGTCCTCCCCTCCCTGCAGAACCTGGTGGCATATCTCCAGAACACGGTGTGTCCGGCTGCGGACGATGAATGTCGGCGACGAGCGACGTCGCTTCTCTCCGCGGACTCCGTCGATATCAACTATGACACTATCTCGCATGCGCTGACGCTGTCCGGATACTGGTCCCGTACGCCGCCGGACGGATGGACGGAGGAAATCCACGCACGCCAGACTGGGAAGGACCAAGTCGAGGTCGGGCTTCTGGGGACGGAAAAGGCGATCGAGCCGGAGGAGATTCAGATGGGCGGAGTACTGGCTGTGGTGGGAAAGGATGATGAGCTGAGTACGTCCCACCTTTCTTTTTGCTGGTGAGAGAAACACGGCTGGCTGCTGACATCTGCGGAATCCGCGCACCGTCTAGAACCGACGCTGTTTTCCTTCCCCTCTCGCCATCACCCTCTCGCGGACGATGCGACGTATTCAATTTCATTCCCTGAGCCGACAGGCCTTCATCCGACGATGACAATCTCCCTGTCGCGGGCGTCGCTAAATGTGCCCCCCGCGCCGCCCGACGCGACGTGTGCGCTGCACGCCTATCTAACTCTGCCGTCGACCGTCTTCGGCGACAAGTACCAACTGTCCACCACCGATCCATTGTTCCTGGACTCCCATCATCTAGTTGCGCTGCGGGCAGTGGCGGGCGAGACGGACCTGGAAGCCCCAGACTGGGTGGTGCCCCGGTGGGGATCGACCTGGCTACTCGAGCTCGCTACGCCGCAGGAGGCGGAGCTGGCAACAGATGGCTGGAACGTCACTATTCCGCTGCATTTGCGGTACCTGAAACCGTCCGAGACGGGGTATCGCTCTGCATCAATCCCATGGCCCGTGGTCTTTTGGGCATGCAGTGCTGAGGACGGCACCAAGATGGGGGTCAATCCGTTTGACCGTGTCAACCTGGGCTGGGAGGGGCTGTTTGGTGTCCGGTCCATGTTTTACCAGCTGCATCCCTCCGAAAGCCGGGACAGTGGACTAGTCGAGAAAATCCAGGTTCCTGTGCTCCAGCTGACGGAAGGCGAGGGGATCTTCCAAACTAAGGGTATAGAGTTGGGCACAGTCGCCGTCATAATTCTGGGGCTACTGTGGGTGTTGTGGAGGCTAGGCATAGTGGAGCGATCTGAGACAGATTCGCGGAAACAGAGGGACCGGAAACGGGGCAAAACTGAATGAGATAGATGCATATAACTCCGATAACTAAGCGTTTTTCTTTCGGTCGGGATATATATACACTTGTACTTGTCTAATGGGTATCTTATCGTAGCATCATGACTGTTGTTTCGACCATATTATGGCAGAGTGGTCGGTACGCCAGGGTGCAAAAATGGCCAGCCTGTGGCCAGCGGCGAGAAGCCTATATCCCCGTCGTTGGTAGTGAAGACGGGTCGTCGCTTGCCATGTTATGGTCCATGTCGAAATTCTGCAAGCTCGGCATATCGATCACCAGATCACTCAGCCACGAGAATCCGGGGTAGTCGGCCAGGGAATGTGTCGATTCCGTGAACGGCTCTTTTGCAACAACCTGGGGCGCCGAGGACGAGGTGGAGCTTGAATTCGCATCACGCAAAACAGTCCCGAGCGACCGGGTGTCTTCCTCCTTCCGTCGCTGGTGGAGTAGGATCAGCAGGTAGGCCGTGTTGTACGCTTCTCGCATGGTTTCCGTCTCGTAGGCAGACGCTACTTCGCGGAGAGTTCGCATAGCGTCACCAAGCATCGCTAAGGATGCGCGGTTGTCAATGGCCAGTAGTGTGCATACCACCTGGAATGGCACGTTCGCAGCCTGGTGCCAGGGACAATTGGAAGCAACCGTCTCGCGAGCGGCCTGTAGGCCTTTCTGGGCCAGGGCAAGGACACGGTCTAGTAGCGTCCCGGAGATGATGGAATTCAAAGCGCGCAGCCGGCGGTAAATGCAAAGCATGAGGTTGCATTGCACCAGGATCAATGGAGGTTGGATGTGGACAACATCGAGGACGTTCGTCAGGGCGGATTCCAGATCGGGCAAGTCTTGTGTTGTACTGTTTGGGTCGAGACTCTCGGATACAGGCAAAAGGTTGAAAATCTCTGTGGTATAGCCAGTGGGGCGAGGAGTAGGCGGGAGAGATGTCGCTCCGTGAAGGACAACCCGGGAGCGGCCGAGCTCGAAAGAAATCCAGACATTGAGGTGGCGCGCCATGCCGAATAGACGACGACGGATATCGGGATCACATGGTTCCGTGGAGTGCTGCTCGAGAACGGTGTCAGATGACGGTTCAAGATGAAGACCAGTAGCCTCGATCATATGCATCAGCGAGCAGCTGGCCATCCACGCAGCGTACGGAGAGGCGGTCATACGCAGGTACCCCACGCGCAGTACCCAACCCATCACGACGTCGATAGACAGGGAGTTTTCAGATATTAATGCAGGTTCCAGGATCTGTCGAGCATTCTCCACTAGTTGGAGTTCCTTGGGGGTGGCCTGGCGTTGCGAGAAGAGATAGCCGAACGCCGCGACACCGCAGAGGACCGCGTCATAGGGTCCATAGGTTAAAGCAGTATCAGACGACGGAGGAAGCCATCGCCTGCTCACTCGACTGAAGAGGTGGTCGCGGTCAATAAATCCATAGCACGGGTCGACCTTCTCGAAGAATACCGTTGCGAGGGACCGCATTTCCTCCTGAGAGATGATATCAACGACAGGAACAGGGCCTCTCACGGAAGAGAGAGTTGACTGTGGAGAATGACGCGCCCCAACATTCCAGGCGAACAGATGTAGATTGGGGGCATTGGCTGGGTCGATCTTAAGACCGAGTCGACGTACGAACGCTGCCCCGGAATTGGCTTCCAGGGAGCTGAGATGAATACCATTTGAGTCGCCGAGGGGCGCATGGATACGGCCTTGGGGCGCCGAGTCATCGCGCGACTTGGATCCTATCGCACCTATATTAGGCACTAAAGCCCTGGGATCCTTCTTTTTACGCGACTGTAGATCATAGTGACATTCAACGCCGAATTGGGTGCACGTGGAACAGGGCTGATCGCCCGAACATTTGCGTTTGCGCGACTGACAGGAGACGCAAGCAACGCGAGAGCGCTTTCTTGGAGGCTCAGTCATGGCCTGTAGTGAAGTCACACAGGGGTGTTGTTTTAAAGCATCACTAAGGGGAGGGAAGAGAAGGAGATGAGGAAGTAAATCATACGAGGAGAGCGAAGTAACGTGGAGCGGCCGAAGTACCTAGGTACCTGCCCGTCTGGGGAAAGCGTCCTTGGCCTTCTGCCTGAGGTTGTAAAACTACCCAACTAGGCAACCCTCCCTAATCCACGTACTTGCTCCCATTCGGATATCCCATGAGGCCCTCCAATTCCCGCAGGTTCGGCATCCCCCCTGGTCCCGGCATGTATTGGAGATGATTCTGTGTAGTCGATCCGTTCCACCAAATTTCGTTTTGGTGTAGTCCTTGAATGAGCGCTCCGGCGTCTATATACGTCCGTACCTCCACCATCTGCCCTTCGCGCCATCGACTCACCCAAACATTGACGATCTCGAAGGGCTCTCCTACGGACCTGAATTGGAA
This sequence comes from Aspergillus ambiguus, assembly GCF_047715705.1. Classification (NCBI taxonomy): domain Eukaryota; kingdom Fungi; phylum Ascomycota; class Eurotiomycetes; order Eurotiales; family Aspergillaceae; genus Aspergillus; species Aspergillus ambiguus. The sequence continues at coordinate 88,346 of NW_027395548.1, read as the reverse complement.
TATGTCGCTGGCACTGTGCGGGGAGAGCACCAACCGGAATTCATTTGCCCGCTGAACCCAATCTCCGCGACTGACCATTGAGCATTGCAACCGCCGTGGATGGCCTTTGGGTTGATCCGGAACTTATTTGCGTGCACGGAGAAGATCATCACGACACGGCGCAGGGCATTGACGTAGAAATGCATCAGGTCGTTATAATGACCGGCGGCGGGATGGTGACCTACGATGGTGAAACTAACATTCTTGTGGATGAGAGTGAACAGCTTGTTTGCGTCGCTTTCCAGAGTTTTAAAGGAATCCCAGATATACATTTGCGAGACATACTTGCAGTCGGTGGATGGGTTTTCGAAGTGAAACCCGTCTCTATATTTGTCGTCGGGCTGGGGATCGTCAATGAGCCCGTCCCCATTACATCGACCATCAGGATCCACAATGCCGGAGCCATCACAGCCGGGACCTTCGAACGAGAACTGCGACTGTGGCGCTAATTGTTGGTGTGCTCGGCTATTTAAGGCAGACAGCCATGAAGGGCCGAAGGTAGCTGCAGAGAGGATGGCGGCTGCGAGGGCCCGGAAGACATATACCAAGAGCACCATGCCGTTGATCTACATACGAGCTATTCCTGGTCGCCTTCTTTCGCCAGCGGATGCTGATGACAGGATCGTGACTATGGTGGCTGTTTATATGGGCAGAAGAACCTCTCGGTCTTTTACGAGTGAAAGTATCCGTCCACGACAACAGCAATGGCTACAACGGGGGAATTGAAGGCTGGAACAAAACACCGGAGATCAGTTGGACAGGATTGAAGGGAAAAGAGCCGGGGATTGAAAACTGTTGACCGCACATCCATCCTATTAGACCCTCAAAACCGGGATGGCAGTATGACAGCTCATTTGACGGAGGAGAGTTCACCGCTGGGTGGATTCAGGGCATTCGGCACTTGTGGAGTGCCACTCGGATGATCGGATGCTATCAGTGCCCATTACCTAATGGGGGCAAATCTCAACAATGCCTGGTGTGAGGATTGTCCAGGGTACTACACTATGTTCGGGAGAGATACGTGGAATCGGGTCACTCCAACAACTCATCATCAAGTTAGAGTGCAGTAAATCCAGATAGAGGACGATGATTCATCCGATAACGCTGGGCAATGGGCGGGTGCTGATTGGCGGGAGGCGACAGAGTCGGTGAGGAACCGGCACGTGCCCGCCTGGACCCGCCTTTCCCGGGCCGACTCTCGCACTTCTTTTTTTCTCCCTCTTTTTCTCTCTTCTCTTCCTCTTCTTCCTCTTCTCTTCTCCATCCCAGATTGACTCACTTCCCATCCTCCTTCCACCACCACTTGACAGCCTCTTCGCTGCCATTCATGTCTTTTTAACCACATCCAATCTACCTCGAATTTATTTTTAAGTGACTGGTAACAGCACAGTCGCGCTTATGTGTTTGGCACCCTCCGTCTTCACTTCTCAGGTATTTTCCCCTCTAGCCTTCCAAAATATTCCTTCCCTCTATACGTCCAATTTCCTCCCACAGGCCGTTAACATGCAATCAGGATTACATCTCGGATCACCTCTGGAAAGCTTCCGGAAACTTTTGAACCCGTTGACTCATCACGTCTCGAGTTTAACCGACTACCACTTTATTCAATTTCAATCTGCAAAACAAACCATACAGCATCAAAATGTTCGCTGCTCGACTGTTTAAGGCCATGCCCGCCCGGGCCTCTGCCTTCCCTTCCGTGAATGCTTCTATCCAGTCTCGTTTCATGGCCACCGTGCGTCAGGGCCGTCCTGCCACGGAACGTGCCACGTTTACGATCCGAGATGGTCCTATCTTCCACGGCAAGTCCTTCGGTGCTCGCTCCAACATCTCGGGTGAGGCTGTCTTCACCACCTCCCTGGTTGGATATCCTGAATCCTTGACCGATCCCTCCTACCGTGGCCAGATTCTGGTCTTCACCCAGCCTTTGATTGGCAACTATGGTGTCCCTTCTGCTGAGAAGGACAAGCATGGTCTGCTCAAGTACTTCGAATCTCCCAACCTGCAAGCCGCTGGTGTGGTTGTTGCCGATGTTGCGGAGCAGTACAGCCACTGGACCGCCGTGGAGAGCCTCGGCGAGTGGTGTGCCCGCGAGGGTGTCCCTGCCATCTCCGGCGTTGACACTCGTGCCATTGTCACCTATCTCCGTGAGCAGGGTTCTTCCCTCGCTCGTATTACCGTCGGCGAAGAGTACGATGCTGACCAGGATGAGGCCTTCGTCGACCCTGAGCAGATCCATCTGGTCCGCCAGGTCAGCACCAAGTCCCCCTTCCACGTGAGTGCGGCCGACCCTCAGTGCCACGTTGCCGTCATCGACTGCGGTGTCAAGGAGAACATCCTGCGTAGCTTGGTCAGCCGTGGCGCCAGCGTCACTGTGTTCCCCTTTGACTACCCGATTCACAAGGTGGCCCACCACTTCGATGGCGTGTTCATCTCCAACGGTCCCGGTGACCCCACCCACTGCCAGGACACCACCTACCACCTGCGCCGCCTGATGGAGACTTCTCAGGTCCCCATCTTCGGTATTTGCTTGGGACACCAGCTTCTGGCTCTGGCCGCCGGTGCTCGCACCGTCAAGCTGAAGTACGGAAACCGTGCCCACAACATCCCGGCGCTGGATATGAGCACTGGTCGTTGCCACATCACCAGCCAGAACCACGGTTACGCTGTTGATGCTTCGACCCTGCCCTCTGACTGGAAGCCTTACTTCGTCAACCTGAACGACTCCAGCAACGAGGGTATGATCCACAAGTCTCGTCCCATTTTCAGCACCCAATTCCACCCCGAGGCTAAGGGCGGCCCCCTTGACTCCTCCTACCTCTTCGACATCTACCTGGACAGTGTGCGCAAGTACAAGAACAGCCAGCTGGCTGTGTACCCTGAGCGTGACAGCCGTCCCAACCCCCTCCTGGTCGACCTACTGGCCAAGGAGCGCGTTGGCGTTCAGCCTACTATTGGCATGCAGAACGTCGCTGCTGCTGCTGCTGCTGCGGCCGCTGCTGCCTAAATGACTGAATTCTAATGGTTGGAGTCTGGGTCTGTTTTACGTTTCAAGGTATGCGTCAGTTATTGGTCTGTTCACTTGTTTTCGGTTTATTGTGTTCGAAGTTTTGAGTATTGAATACATTATTTTCCAACACACTCGAGCAATTCGTAGTTACATCTCACGTAAGGTATCTATTGAGTTACCCTGTAGTACGACATGACTGCCGTCATTTATGGAGCATCTATTTAGCAACTATCGACACCACATCCTCATCGGAAACCATGTGTCCCAGTCCAACCCGCTGTGGGATGTGTCTCGCACTGGCGCCCCAAACCAACGCGTACTTAAACGTCTCCTTCAGAGTCCGATGGACCTGATCACAGACATCCTCAATACTGGAGTTATTGCGCACGATGAGCGCCTCGCTGAAATCCGGCTCTTCTCCTTTCCTAGAGGCGTATCAGTATGGCTATTTTATTCCGTATTTTAGCCGTGAAGGCTGAGACATACCGCTTGGTGTATATACGGATCAGTCGCAATTCCTTCCAGATCCGGTCAACCACCTCTTGCACACCGAGATCAAGCTCACAACTCATCACCGCCGTGTAGGGCTCGCGGGCCAGTTGGTCCAGGAAGTCGAGGCTGACGCTGTCGATCTTGTTGTAGACGTAGAGACTGTGGCGGTTAGAATTGTTCGTCTTGCGGGTCATTGGAAGGGGCATGGATGGACGGACCATCTGATGTATTTTCTATGGTCTTTCATGATGACGTCGATGAAGTCGTCGACGGTAGCTGGGTACATTAGTTTATTCATGCTCTTGTTCAGCGACACACGAACAGCACGTACCGTTCTCATCTCGCACCAACACTTCACAGTTCAGCATCTTATAGTCCTTTAGCACACTCGCGATCATCTTCTCGTCGAGGTTCTTCGGCGGCGTCTGGAAGGTGATCTTCATGCCACCGGCCTTCTTGGGTTTGAGATAGATGTTCCTGCGCCGTGTTAATAAAACAACGCTAAACGTGTAGAGAATGAAGGGTTCCATACGGAGGATCCCTGTTCAGCCGGATACCAACGGCGTCGAGTTCCGCCTCTAGCAACGCCCGTTGCTCTGCCTTCTTTGTCGCATCCAGAACCATCAAGATCAGATCACTCGTCTAGGCCGCGTCAGAAACCCTTCCCACGAGAAGCAAAACCCCGAAGAAGTGGTCCGCTTACCTTCGCCGCAGAAATCACCTGTCGTCCTCGTCCCTTGCCCTCAGAAGCACCCTCGATGATACCGGGAAGATCGAGAATCTGGATCTCCGCGCCGCCATATTCCAACACACCGGGGATCGCCGTCAACGTCGTGAACGAGTATGCGGCCGCTTCACTCTTCGTCTTGGTGATTTTGCTCAGGAAGGTCGATTTACCGACGGACGGGAATCCGACCAGTGCCACTCGCGCATCACCGCTTTTGCTAACGTCGAATCCGGAGCCACCGCCGCCGGAGCCACCCGTGGGTTCTAGGAGCTGGGCTCGTAACCGGGCGAGTTTTCTGGAGCGGATTGTGAGAATAGTTGACGATGCGGAGCGGGGACAGGTATGCGCACCCTTTCAGCAAACCAAGATGGTACTCTGGTCGGGGTTAGTGGATTCGTTCGGTAGAAGGCGGTGTCGGGACTGTCTGTTCATACCTGTGGCCTTGTTCTCTGCGATATATTAGTTGCGGGGTGAGGCTGGAGGGGTATACGGGGATGGATATAGACGTACTCTGCGTCCTGCGCATCTCATCTTCGATCCTATTGTAGATTGAAAAATGCTGGGTAAGCAGCAGCCAAGCAAGATAGATCTAGCCCACGACATACTCCTTGATCTTCTCTGTGATGTTCACCATCTTGCCGGTTGGGAGCCCCGCGGACTCAGAAGACGCAATAAAAGCAAACTCGGTACGGGGGAGGAGAAAAGAGACAGATAATCTGTATTCCCGAAACTCTGGACAGCAACTCCGAATGATATCAATTTGCCAGCAACACCGGGGACCGATTCTCAGACGGGGTCAATGGTAGAGCTCGCAGCAACATTTCTCAAAATCCGCGCGATGCCAAGCGCGCCTTACATAAGCACCGTCCCCAAACTTCATGATTTCTTTCTTTCCCTTGCCTCTCTATCCAGATCTCATCCCACTCCCTCCTCCCATTTCAACCGGTCTACGAGTTAGCCAAGGCCAACCCAGCAATCGAGGAGTCCTCACCACGCGGTGATCATCTCGACATCCATCATGGCCGATTCCGCAATCGCAGACCCGCACCAGGCCTCAGAGTCGACCCCAACGCCCAACCCAGAAGACACGACCACCCCGCAACAGAATGAAACGAGTGAAACGGCCCTCGTCCAACAGACAGATGCGCCCACAGAGACAGACTCAGGCGCACCTAAGAAAAAGAAGATCATCCGCCGCAAGAAGCGTCCGGCCCGGCCACAGGTCGATCCGGCCACGATCAAGTCCGAAAAGCCCCAGCAGACAGGCACGGTATTCAACATATGGTACAACAAATGGTCCGGCGGCGATCGCGAAGACAAATATTTGAGCAAAACCCATGCGCAGGGTCGCTGCAATGTCGCGAAGGACAGCGGGTACACGCGCGCCGACAGGGTCACCGGCTCTTATTTCTGTCTCTTCTTCGCCCGCGGAGTGTGTCCGCGTGGGCATGAGGTAGGCACAATTAGCTTCCTGCCCTGAGTTTTGACGTCTGAGCTAACCACTTGTCCGTTCGTTGCAGTGCGAGTACCTCCACAGGCTCCCCACCATCCACGACGTCTTCAGCCCGAACGTCGATTGTTTCGGGTAAGTTGTACCCTATTCACCGTTCCCTCTACCCACCTAATAACTAACTTGCTCTAGCCGAGAAAAATTCTCCGATTACCGAGACGATATGGGCGGAGTGGGCAGCTTTCTCCGCCAAAACTCAACCTTATACGTCGGCCGCATCCACGTCACCGACGACATCGAAGAGGTTGTGGCGCGCCATTTCGCTGAATGGGGCGAGATCGAGCGCACGCGCGTGCTCACTGCGCGCGGCGTCGCCTTCGTGACGTACTCGAACCTGGCGAATGCCGAGTTCGCCAAGGAGGCTATGGCGCACCAGAGCCTGGACCACAACGAGATTCTCAACGTTCGCTGGGCGACGGTGGATCCGAACCCGCTGGCGCAGAAGCGCGAGGCGCGACGGCTGGAAGAGCGGGCGGCCGAGGCGGTGCGACGGGCCTTGCCGGCGGATTTTGTCGCCGAGCTGGAGGGGCGGGACCCCGAGGCTCGCAAGCGGAAGAAGATCGAGGGCAGCTTTGGGCTGCAGGGCTACGATGTTCCGGATGAGGTGTGGTATACGCGGACGAAGCAGCTGGAGGAGTGGGAGAAGGCGGGTCAGCCACAACTTGATGCTCCTGAGCAACCGCTGATGATTGAACCTGCGCCGGCGGCGTCGGCGGAGCAGGAGAGCAGTGGTATCTTTTCAAGTTCTACTGTTGCGGCGCTCAGGGGGCTGTCGGGTGGGAACGTCACGACGCAAGCTGCGCCTAAACCCGCCGGGGGGCCTCTGGTGGCCTACGGAAGTGATGACGAAAGTGATTAGGACTGGGATGTGGATTACGTCTTGCTTAATATGTACATTATCGGAGATACCTTAAAAGATTGCGGGATCCTTGATTTCATTGCATGGATGCAGCGGGTATATTTCGCTATAAAACATGAGAGGAGAGAAACGCAGGTAAAAACACGACACATAATGTATACCAGACATCATTTATCCGTTCCACATCCCAGATCGTAATAGAGACATAGCCCCGTGCGATAATTGTATATGAAGGCGTTGGCGTAGCTCTCCCCGCCGTCCCGGGACTGGCTTTCGTTGGCCAAGTCACAGAGCAGTTCGTGAACCTGGCTGAAGTACTTCCGTTCTGTCAGTGGCGCATTCTGAATAACGGTTCGCCAGCTGTCAGGATCCGATAGTCGTGTGCCTCTGATAGCCTCCAGCAGATCGTCCCGAGTATCGATGGCGACAACAGGACCATCCAGAGCTTTTTCGGCGACTTCCCGCGAACGAAGGAGAGCTATGTTCGTGTTAGCATATCTCTTAGCACTGGGGGAGCAAGGTAAATCATACCTTGTTCGACGATGTTTCTGCGATTGGATTTCTTGTTTCGATGGAGTGGAGCGAGAATGCGCACATCGTTAGCTCGTTCACTATGGACGGCACTGACATCCGCTTGGCTAGGGAGCCGTGCCTGACGTTGCTCTACCGCCCCCTCGCGCTGGTTGCGGGCACGAATTTCGTTCCGAAGCCAAGGGATCAGTTCGGAGCTTCGTATGTCCCACTCTTCTCTAGGAGCAAGGCACTTGACCTTGAACCCTCGCTCTTTGCTATCTTGTTTCGCGATGACAATCCAGCTGTGATTATGATCTCGGTACTTGGTCAGAAGTTCTTCCAGCGAGGAGGCGTCGACCGCAAGCTCCCCGCTGATGTCATTTGCCCAGAGATCCTGCACAACCTTTATGCCGATCGTGCGAAGAACAGTAGGATCGAAACTCGCAACAAGCACGTCACACTGTTATGTATTAGCATCAGCCGGTGGGATAGAATTGGGCCGAACTTACCCTTCGGGTTTTCCAAAACGCCCCACTGTCGTGTTCAGCTTGCTTTATGGACTGTTTTGCTAATCCTCCGACGTACTCAACCATCGACGAGCTGAGTCTGTCCCAACTCAGATTAAAGCCCACGGCATGAGTTTGAGAACGGCTTGTCAATAGCTTCGGCCGGAACTCCTGTATAAGTGAGTCGTACCGGCCACCTGCCGCGAATACGTCTCGTCGCTTGGTATCAAAGACACACTGGAAAAGGATGCTGCCTCTGAAAAACTTGTCGTTCAGGCTTCCCAAAGGGTTGACGTAGACTTTTCGCTTCACATCAAAACTTTGCAGATATGTCACCAGCAGGTTAATGCGAGCGAAGATCGGTGTTAACCGCTCTACAAATTTGGTACCTTCCATGATGGACTTGAGTCGTCTTTGCGTTTGTTTTGGGGAATCTGGTACGCGTTAGTCTCCTGGTAGTGGCAATAAATTCGTGTATGTACGAACCCCTAAAGTCAAACCGAGCAAGATCATCCAACGAGGTGGAAGCAACACCAATGCTGGGAGAGCGAAGTTCACTGCGGATTTTCTGCATGGTCCACTTGCCAATATTGAGTTTGCTAACAATCTCCTTGACCAAAGGGATTTGTGATGGAGTGATACGGCAAAACTCCATGATGAGCTGAAGTAGATCCGAGTGATTGACAAGGAAGCACATGGAAGCTGATCGGAGAGGAGGAAACTCCTCAATTATTTCATCGAGAACTTTAATGACCTCGGCTTCCTTTAATGCTAGATCGAGAGCATTATGGGACACGATGTCAAAGTCAACCTCCTTATGAGTCCGGGGTTCACCACCATGAGGCATCTCTCTGTAGACTGTCCCAAAAGCGAAAGATTTCTCAAGATTTGGATCTTGCCGGGAGATCGAACGGGCATTGGGAAGGGTCAAGTCAAACGGCAGCTGGAGCAGATTACCCGAGGCATCAAGAAGCCGCATTGCGCCGTTATTGTAATGCTGCGACCTAGGGAACAATAACTGCCTTGAGGTCTCCACAGCTCCATGCTTTCGAAAGATAGCAGTTAGTCGTTCCTTGACTAAGCCTTGAACAAGCAGCTCATTCGCAGCCGGATACCCATGGGAGTCCATATCCCAGGCGATGTCTTCGAATTTCTTTGGTGACTGCGAAAAGATGCCAGATAAAATCTTCTTATAATCGGGAGAATTGGGGTCTGAGAGCAAATGCATGATAGCTCGGCGGAAAGTCTCTTCTTCAACCTGGAGAGGGATCTGACCGCTTTGAAGCAGTTCTGAGGCAGATGGTCGCTGGCTAGGATTATGGCTCAGCAACGACTCTATAATCCTGCCCTGGACCACTTTGTCGGAATAATGGAACGTCGCTGGAAGAGTATGATTCTTCTCCCTGATGGCCCGAAGCGTCTGATCACGTTCCATGCCTGTTGGCAGGGGATGGCACATTTCGAAAAAAATCACACCCAAAGAGAACATCTGTACACGTTAATGCCAACACTTCCTCCGCCATTTCCGAAATTTCACTTACATCAACTTTCTCACTATAGTTGCCGGTGAAGCCACTCTTCATTTCAGGAGCAACATAATATGTCGTACCAAGGCTGCGAGTAAAGTCCCCAGCAAAATCTGCAGCAGCCGACGACCGCACAGCCGTGGTGAATTGCCCACTTGTAGCGAGTCCAAAATCTCCAATGCGGGGATTGTTAGCCACATCAATGAAGATGTTATCAGGCTTTAAGTCACGATGGATAATGCCATTGCTGTGAATGTGGCTCAGTCCATCGAGAATCTGACGGAAGAGTCGCCAGGATCTGTCAACATCATCGGATAACCCGTTCTTTATTAGATCACGGAGTGTCTTCCAAGTTCCAACCGTTAACTCAAAATCATGACAACAGAGTTAACAAACTTACATGCTTCTCACAGTACTCCATCTGAATATAGAGTGTAGTCAGGACTGGTCTCCCCTGCGAGCCAGACCTCACTCGGCTGAGTTCCTTTCCTGTGCCACTTTCCGTGCCATAAGTCTCCGGTGTTTCACCTTTGTATCTGTAAGACAAAGATCCGTCATGCTCATCCTCGCTGTCGGATCCGAATTCAATTTTCGGATAGCCACTGGAGCTGATGAAATCTAGTCCACCAGTGCTATACTCGAAGGCAGCTGAATTATGGCTGGCGAAGTAATCACCATCGGTAGATGACACGGCCTCCTCGTCTATATGGTCGTAATCCTCCTCGAGCCACGCCGTGTAGTAACGGACAACATACGGATGGTTGAGCCGTGATAGAAGCATGATCTCGGACAGAGTATCCTTCAGGGCAGCGGCAGATCTCTGCGATATTTTCTTGATGGCATAAAACCGGCCATCGAGCTTGTTCCTAGCCTTGACTACTTGACCAAAGCCACCTTTTCCCAGGCGGCCTGCCTCATCGAAGTCTTGGTTATACCGCGAGAAAGCTGGAAGCCCTCCAAAAGAGTCAAGGCGCGGGCGCCTCGGCAGAGATATTGAATTTGAAGCGCTTGAGCGAGCGATGAGAGGAGTATCGACGCGGAAGAACTCAGACGGCTGAAGCTGGAAGGCCGTGGGTCTCTTCTTCGGATCGGGCTTGAAGAATTCGTACAGCAGATCCTGAAGGGAAGCTGATAGTCCCAGGGCGTCCATCAACGCATTGGCAGATGTATACCGCTGCAGAACATCCATGCCAAAGCCCATCTGAAGGAAGACTATGCCTAAGTCCCAAACATCCGTCTTCATGGTCGGTGAAGCATTGTCTTGCGTTAATTCCGGAGGAAGCCAGAAGGGAGATTTAGACGTAGTTAGGGAGCGCTTGCTCCCTGCGGTGTCAGGTAGGGCATCCTCAATGCTTGCTTGCAACTTGACAACTGTACCACCGTTTGAGGTTCTAAACAACATTACACGTTCACAGCGAATGTCCCCGTGAACGAAGCCACTCCGGTGGTAGAATTCCAGAGCCTCGAGAAGTTGGATTGTCCAGCTACGGAGCATATCCACAGGAGCCATGCCCACGATATCCAGAAATTCAGACAGCGACCCTTTGTTTGCGTGTTCGAAAAGAAGATACACCTTCCACGCCTGTCCATCAGGGTTGTCCGTGTCGAGAGGCCTGCATATTTTGAAGCCCACGAACTCCACTAGGTTAGGATGCCGTAGCTTTTTCAATGACTCGAGCTTGTCTTCGCTGGACCGCATTCTCTCTCGAAATGCTAGAGGCTCGACATCTTTTGCATCGATCGTGAGCTCCTTGAGCACAAGAAGAGGAGCGCACGGGCGATTCTCGGAAACAACCGGTCTCACGGAGAATGTCTCCTTGCCAGCACGGCTTTGAATATGAGTTTTACCATAGACGGCGCGGAAGGAAAGTGGGCCTTCATCGGTATCAGACATGACCAGAGGCGGGTCGAAGGAAATGGCACCGGGCATATGTTCCACTGACTCAACATCACTGTTCGAGTCCATTCCCATGGTACGGCTCTTCCGTCTGGAAACTCGCGCCTTCGTGCGCTCTCTGATTTTGTCTTGCAAGAGCTGCTGCAATGCACGTTCTTCTTCCGCAGTAGCCGCTTCTTGTTTCCGGAGCTCTTCTTGCCTCTCCTGTTCTGCGCGCTGGTTTGCGGCAGCTTCTTGCTCCATCCGCTCTTCTTCAAGACTGGGGAGGTCCTTGTCCTGAGCTTGTGCTTCTGCAACATCTTCGAGGACGTCTTGGATAGATACCGCAATCTCATAAATCATTTCCGATCCCAAGAGTTCCTTCGGCTTATTTCGAATGATGTCAAGTACACGCGCACGAGACCTTTGCCGGAGGTCATCTATGTTTTCCAAGGAAAGGTTGGGATAGGTTTTTGGGTAGGTCGCCGGCAACTCGACCAGCATTTCGAGGCGGACATCGGGATTGGAGGAAGCTCGGAGGTGCAGCTTAAACGAGAGATCGGAGGATTGCTTGACGACAGTGTCAGTTGTCTCGTAGTTACCGAAGGTGCAGAGCTGGTAACTGGGTCTATAACCTACATGCCATGCAGATCGCCTATGCTGGACGTCTTCAAAGTCATCGCCGTAGATGGATCGGAGAGCTTCGACCTCATTCTGGTGGATCTCTTGATAATTCGTCCGCGCAGCGACGGGAGACCCTAGCGGGGAACCTCCCGGGACAACAGTGTCCCTCTTCTCCGCCTGGGGAGAGGAGTTGGTAGGAGCATGTTTGCTGTGCTTCTTCTGTTTGTGAGGCATAGCGGGGCGTACGGTAGGGCGGTGTAGAAAGTCAGGTGCCCAGGACTCGAAGGTCTTTGCCACGCGATGGAGTGACAAAGAATGCAGCCGAAGCTGCAGCCCTCTACAGCTCGGAAAGGAACATGACGGGGAATGAGCTGAGAGGGAGGGATTGCGTGGGAATGCAGAGTGGAAGAGGAAGAAGTTGAGTAAAAGAGCGGTCACTACTGGCATTTAGTGTATCTGAAGGGCGTGCTCAAGCCCCACCAGAGCATGCGGCCCGCACGTGATCGGAGCTTTCTGCCAACACATCCCGCCCCACTGCCAGCATTTCAGGTACATCTTGCACTACATCAGGTCTCTCCGTCGAGCAAATACCAATGGCACCTTCTCCCCAATCGTCAGCGCGTTTGAGCTTTGCTGTAGGGCCTGCTGCACCCTCTGCTGCATCTCGCTTTCCGTCTCGTCTCCATTTCTCCCCAGACTAACGCGATAATCCCGGAAGATCACCACTAGGGCGGCTACGAATTCAACCTGAGCGAATCTCTTACCCACACAGGCCCGAACTCCGTCACTAAACGGTAGAAAGGCGCCACGTACTGGCCTGTGGATCGTATCATGCTCTAGTCCCGGACCTGTAAGCCCCTCCAGACCATCGTTATTTGCAAGGAAGCTATTGGCGTTGCGTCTATCCCACCGGGAAGGGTCAAATTCCGACGCGTTCGGTCCCCAGTACAACTCATCGTAGTGCAAGGCATTCGCATCCAGACTCATGTGTGTTGCATGTGGGATTCGATATGTTTGATTTCTGTAGGAAATACTGGCGTCAGAGTCTCCGGTCCACTTGGGCAAGCTGGAGACCGCGGGGTACAGTCGAAGTGTTTCGAGCTACTTATTATCAGCGACGACCGATTGGAACATGGAGGATTGGCCTACCATGATACATAATGGGGTCACAAGTTTAGGGAAAATCCGTTCGTAGTCCCACTCTGCCAGGTCTGCAGACTCACCATCAGCCACGTCTTGTATCTCACTGTATAATCGGTCCTGAATATCCTGGTGCATTGCAAGAAGCACAATGGCAAACCGGAGAGTTGTGGCTGTCGTTTCATGCCCAGCAATCATGAAAATATATAAATTTCCGAGTATCTCCTCATCCGATAAGCCCCGATGTACCGTGTTGCTGCTCTCTGGCTTGGAATCCTCTCGACGAGTCTTGACTAAACCCTCCAGCAGATTGTAGGAAGATGGATTGTCCCTGACCTCTGCATTCTCAAGGAGAGTTTGAAGGTATTTCTTGAGGTCATCATACGCCATGAAGTCATTTTTGAAGAATGGTGCCATTTTTCGTGGAATCCATTTGGGCCAAATACCGTTTGCCAAGAAAACCGTGGTCATGTAGTTGCTAATGTACTCCATCACTGAGGGAAAAGTGAAAGAATACCCCTGTGGAGGTATCGCGGCATCCAGGAACAACCCTTCCGTATCCCCTGTCGTGGCTTGGGATGCGGATTTAAACGGCAATCTGACTCCAAAACCCGCACTGCAAATGATATTCAAAGTATACTTCACAACGTCATCTCGGACGTCGGGAAGAGAGAACACGGCACAGGAGGGATCTGCAACATGCTCCGCCTCCCAGCAGTTGGTCATCTGTACGCCTTGGCGAATACTTTCATGCCACACAAGAGCGTTGTTCTTCTCATTGAATGCGGCAGAGGTATACCGACGATAATGAGCCCATTGACTACCTTCACTCTGCATGTTCTCAGATAAGCCTAAGATGTAATTGGAGGAGAACTCACTGTTAAGATACTGGGACCGTATATGGCAAAGGCCTCTGAAATTGGTATGAGATTAGGTAGATTGCTATGACATGTGAAGAAACATACCATAATTTTCCACTGGTTTGGGAAAGCTCCTTCGAGCCATACAGACTTGGGCAACAACTTTGGCATCAGAGATGTGACAAGTTACTGACCATGGGGTCACAATCATGTAGACGGGACCATAATGCTTAGAAATACGGTCCTTGACCCTCCAGCGGTACTTGAATGAACTGTTGTTGACATGATCGACTAACCTTGTAGGAAGATAGTGGTCAACAAAATAGCGGTACCATCTGGTTTCGACTAGGCCAAGATATAAGACACTATGCTCAGAGAATGGGAAAATCATGTACGGCAGTCCTATCTGCTGGGCAAAGCGGCGGTTTTTCAGGAAGCCAAGAGTAACATGGATAGGATACAGGGCTAAAAGCCCCAAGAGAGGAATGGTCAAAGACTGGTACATAATCAGTACGCTGTGCCGATAGCTTATCCTTAGTTATTGAACTAAAATGGTGAGCAAGAAGGAGTTTAAATACCTGAGACGTGAGGGACGTCGAGTCCGAGAGTGTTCGAATTGTCGATATCGACCCTCGTATAGAGTGGGCGGACCCGCTGAGTACGAGCGAACCAATTAAAAGGCCTGTAGATCTGCTTGACTCTGATCAACTCATGGTGATCTAACTCCTTATTGGTTGGGATGGGCAATGCACGTGACTTCCCCAACGACGATGACATCGTAAGCTGCCATCTTACCCTTTCGCAGTCTGGACGTATTCCCTACACACTCCTCTAGATGAAGATAGATGTATTGTGGACGCATGGACCAGCTTGCCAAAAAAACTCGTGCTAGCAGGCCTAAAGTACGTACGGGCTGCATCACCTGCAAGTCAGTGGACTCGATTCCCTGGATCTCCCCAACACCGGTATCTAAACGATAACGCCAGGATTCGAAGAGTTAAGTGCGATGAAGCTAGACCGGAATGCATGCGGTACAGTTAGCACAATATATCTATAGATCACGTCACTGATTGTCCCAGTTGCAAACGGACCGGGAGGAAGTGCGACGGCTATCGGACACCACCACCGTCCGCATTATCACAGGAGCTAGTTTCAGGCACTCCCGCTACAATACCGGGCGAATCACGAGCCCTGGAAATATTTTTTATCAAAGCTTCTCCACGCCTGGCAGGCTATTTTGAAGACTCCTTCTGGAGGTACAGTGTTCTGCAACTAAGCTTGTCCGAACCGGCCATTCGACAAGCCCTCGCCGCCATAGGCTCGGTATATGAGCATGCTGGATCATCAATCAATCTATGCTCCTCAATTTCCAAAACAACACAGCCGAGATTTCCGTTGCTGTTGTATAACAAGGCAATCCAGTCTGTTATTGCCAAGGCCAGCGACACAGACGCCATCCCGGTTGTTATAGTGGCCAGCATTCTCTTCGCCTGCCTTGAATTCCTCCGGGGAGAGGCAGTAGCCGCATCGACACATATTGACGGTGGCATCAAATTATTGCAAAAATGGCGGCAGCATGATGGAGAGTATCCTAAGGGCCAACCCTGGCCCCAGACCTTGTCTTCCTTTCAGTCGCACTTTATAGAAACTGAGCTTGCCCCAATCCTCAGTTTATTCAACATTAATTCTTCCGAGTTCAATCCTGTACCGCGCAGCAGGATTATCCTCAATGGAATCGATGACCAGGGACTGATCGTTATAGCACCCGAGTTCCAAACCCTTCGCGAGGCTCGGGTTGCTTTTACTGACATAGTCACAACCACCGTGTCAGCCTTCCAACGAATCGACGAATCCTTGAAAATAGGGAAATTACCAGACCTTGACCTAATGATATTGTTTAACGGTATACAGTCGCGTTTTCACCGTTGGGAAGACAACTTCCGCAACCTTCGCAAAAAGCAGCAAGGAATTTGGAATACACACCAAAAGAATGCAGCCGCGGTTCTTCGCATAATGTGGATTAGCGCGATAATTGGGATTCGGTCTTATTTGACTGAGGCTGAGAGCGACTGGGACGCCTATCGGACTGAGTACGAAGAAGTCATCGAATTGATTGAAACACTCCTTTCCGACAGCAATCACTACCCTGACGAGCTGTCGAAGACCTTAAGTCTAGATTCGGGTCTAATATTTCCGCTTCACGGTGTTGCTTGGAAATGCCGTTGGCCCTGTTTGCGTCGTAAAGGTCTCAATCTCCTACTACGGATGCCGAAACGAGAGTGGCTCTTAGAGGCCGAGCAATATCACGTTATATTCTCCAGGATTATGGAGCTCGAAGAGATGTATGCTCGAACTGGTCCCGGACTTATCCGAGACGGGGAAATGCTTCCTCCTGAACATGCTCGCATTCACGACTTCTATTGTGAGAGCCTGCCACATGATCCGTCTCTTATTGCTATTACATTCGTTACTAAACCACATGGTCTTGACAAAGAGTGGCATTTTGAGACAGAGTATCTATCTCTACAGGCATTATCAGATGGTGGGACAACTTTACCATCAAACCTGATTTCCTGTAAACCATGGGCCAGCCCGTGGATGACAGATCCACACATAGGGGCAGCGGTGAAAACACTCATGTTTGGAGACTACAAGAGAACACCTTTCCACATCGGAGTTCAGTAAAATATGAGCTTTACTGAATTTTCACTTTGACCCCGCCGTGAGTCCGTCCTCGCGCAGCTTTCGAGGAACGACAATGTATGTGTGGAATATAAACAAGGCTACCTTCATGAATTCTACCATCCGCTAGTAATCTGTGCTCAGTGCTGCCTCGCGAGAGGCGTCAAGGTCATGCGAGAGACTTTCCAATTTTGCCTCGATCCGTTCCACGCAGTCCGAACCTAGCGGCAATCTCAGGATTCTGCCCTTGAGTGATCCAGCGGACCCTTCCCCCGTTACAACCTCAAATATCCGTGCCACCCCTTTCAATGGGTCTCCGCGCTGCGTGCCTTGCATGCTGTCAAACTTTCCCAGCACGGCATCTACCGGCGTCCCTCGATAGGCCTGTGACAATCCGGCTTCGTTCTTGATAGCTGCTGCAAGGAAATTGGTCCTGAAAGCTCCCGGCTCTACCACGAGCACGGAGATATTAAACGGCTCAAGCTCCCGCGAAAGCGATTCAGACAGACCCTCGAGTGCAAATTTGCTACCAGCGTACATGCCGCAGGATGGGAGTCCGTCAAGCCCGGCAATACTAGTGACGTTCACAATTGTTCCACTGCGTCTTTCGCGCATAGAGGGAAGGAGGGCACGGATGAGTCGTAGAGGTCCGAAAAAGTTCGTTTCGAATTGGAGATAGTTCTCATTGTCTCTGGATGGTTATTAGATGCAAGGTCGCCCGGACTTCAGTTCTCCCATCTCACCTCATGTCCTCAACTGCCCCCAAAAGTGAATAGCCCGCATTGTTGACCAACACGTCGATGTGGCCGTAAAAGCTCTGTGCTTTCTTGGCTGCGTCCGCAATGGAGTTGGCCTCGCACACGTCTAACTCGATGACATTTCCCCCCTTTGACTCGATGGATTGGACTGCGTCGCTCGATTTCGTCCTGCTGCGGACGGAAGCGATAACCTGGTGGCCTGCCGCTAAGGCGTGAAGGGCCAGGTAGTAGCCCAGGCCAGAGGAGCTGCCAGTGATAAACCACACAAGAGGGGCCATTATGGATATTGTGATGCAAATCGCTAGACAGAAGCCGGGACTTACAACTTGGAAATTCAGACGATTGAGATAATTGAGACAACTCCTTGTTGGAATGCAGGATATATAAATAAAGGCGGGGATAAGCCCGATGTCGGATTTAGTTGTTGTATACTCCGGTCCCAGGCAGGGATTAAGCTTAACCCCGCCACTAGCTTCTTATTTGTCATAACCAAAGGTACAATTATGGTTAAATGTTGCATTATAGATTTCTAGTCATGTGTTATGAACCCTTTTCCCATTCGTGCTTGTCACAGCAACCAGCTTCTTTGTCCAAGGATCATCTTAGAATCCATTTCGCTTCAAAAATGCCAGAGTATCGTCCATAAGCTGCTGCGCGTAGTGGTGTAGATGGATGCCATGCCCAGCTTGCGGATAGACCTTGATGTCATGGTCGGTGGCGTTGGGAAACCGGTCGTAGAGTTCATACGGTGCCGAGCCACATGCGCGCCCGCAGAAAGTCGCGTCCTGATCACCGTTGGCGAGCATCACCGGCCCTTTGTATAGGTTCGGTGTCACCAGATGGTACGCCAGCGATATGGACAGGCCGAGGGTGTCCAGGTCTCTCAGGTAGAAGTCTACAGGGACAATTTCCGGATCAAAATTTCCATAGAACACGGCTGCTCGCCGGCCAGCCGGGTTCATCTGCGTCGTGTATTCGGCCGGGTACTGCTTCCACTCGGGTTTCTCAAGTCCATTGGCAGCCACCTGCAAGCCGCTCAGGAATGCCGGGTACAAATCCTGGATGTCCCAGGTGAAGCCGTGGAGGACCAACGCATCAATGGCGTCGGGTACCTGATATGCCAGCGACACGCCGGCAATGGATGCAATGCTGAATCCGACATAGGCAACCTTGTCGTACACCACGCCACCGATCTGTCCTGCCTTCAGGAGCTTGAACATATGATGGACCTGTTCGACGATCAACTGTGTCTGGACCTCGTACACTGGATGGGGATGTGACGAGTTGCCGGACCCGATTAGGTCAAAGGTGAGGGTGGGATAACCCTCAGCATGCATGCGGCGGACCCATGAGTACTTCTCTGGTTGCCACGGCCAATCCCACATGGTCTTGCTGAAAGTGGCACCATGGACTAGCATCTGAATAGTGTCCTGCCTCTTGGGGGCTCGCGCGGGGGGCGCACAGTAGATGGCCGAGATGTTGTAGGTCGCCGTCCTGAAATCGCGGAAGTCCATAAAGTTATGGAGCACCTCAATACTGTAGTTGTCATCCTCAAAGTGGCCGTCCGAGTTTTCAGTTACACTAAATGGAATCACGAGGTTGTTGCAGATGTAGCCGGATGCGTGTTGGAAACTGTCTTGCTCACGAACCTCGGCGGGGAGAGCAGCCGATGATCCTATCAAGGACAAAGAGGATGAGAGAAGGAAAAAGGGGAGCAGGCTTTTTGCAATTGCACCCATTTTGTCCAAACGAACAGTTTCGAAAAGGAACGGGAAAACTGGTTGTGGAGCGGCGTATCCAAGACAGAGTCCGCAACATGGGTTTTTATACCACGGCCCTCCCTCAATACCCTGTGATATTTTAGATTGCCATCGCCGGGGCGGAGTAGCAATTGCGAAAATCAAGAAAGACCAACCTTTAGCTGCGTCAAACTCTCTTCTTGCTGGCCGGACTACCCGAAATGGCTATGAAAGCGGTATCGCAGCGCCGGACCCCGCGTACGAGGCCAAGCGCAGCGTAGATTGGTGGGGCTAGTTGATTGACGTGAACTCCATGCAGGAACCATGAAGGTACTCCAATAATTGTCTTCATTCAACTCGGCTGCTATTCCTTACGGTTTTCTTATCCGCTTTCCCTATTCCTCCTTTTCGTCTAGTCGCAACCGCTGTACGAACGAACGGGTCAACTTTAATATCATAATAGTGAAAGGAATGCGAGTCTTTCATTCAACTCCATATCGTAGACTAATAAAAAAAGGTGAACGACAATTGTAAACTCGAACAAGCCCCAAGGATTGCGTTGAGTGCGGAGACACCAGGTGTTCAAAGTGCCCTGGTGCCTTCTTCCATCCAGTCCTGGCATACACCACAACGCATATAATCCTACTACAATAAGCGTAAGAAATGCGTGTTGCTTACTGTAAGAATCTTTCCTTCCTCCAGGATGCCAGGTACCGATCTAGTAATTCGATGGTTACTCCCTCGCAAGCACGCAACGAGCGAGAAGCTACCCGCGCTCGTGTAGTATCCAGTATTATCCCCCCGCTGGAGAGAACATGGAATTCTTCCTGAAGAAATGGTAGCAAATGGTGAATAGACCCTATGATTGCCTTGGTACTGGATAACGACGATACACGTTCGAACCAAATAGAGAATGGGATAGGCAGTGGCGTTTTCAATCCCAATTTGGCGGCGAGTACGGGAAGTAAAGGCTTCCATGCTTGACGGATTGGGTTCTCAACGTGATATACAATATCCTTTACAGGGCCATTCGTAAGAGAGAAGAGGATTTCGAC
This sequence comes from Aspergillus ambiguus, assembly GCF_047715705.1. NCBI lineage: Eukaryota > Fungi > Ascomycota > Eurotiomycetes > Eurotiales > Aspergillaceae > Aspergillus > Aspergillus ambiguus. Next base: position 68,430 of record NW_027395548.1, on the reverse strand, counting down.
GATTGACTTGGCCGCAACGTCAATCGGAATCCACGAGAAGGTCTGTCAAGTTGTCAGCTCTGCCACCGACACGATGAATAAACGTAGTACTGACCCCGTCAAGTTCGGGTAAGGCTCCTACCAGTTGGGATGCCTTGAGAATCGTCGGGAAGTGTTCATTGGAATTCCAAATTCCAGAGTGCGTATCCCCTGTCAACTGGCCCAGACGGACAACGCTTGGACGTAGAAGGTCGCCATGCGTCCGGGCCACTTCATTGAGGATTTGTTCACACACCCACTTGGCTCGTGCATAGCCCATTTCTGCTGGAACAGAGGGATCTGATATTTTGGATTCCGGTAATTTTCGTCTACCTGTAAAGCGTGCCGCAACTGCAATAGACGACGTGAATAGTAACCGAGGTTGATAAGAACGACCTTGCTCCCTATGACATTCTCTAGAAAGGTCTATTAGGTTTCGCAGGGTCTGTATCTGCGGTTCAAATGAGGTAAGGCTTCTCTGGAAGTCCATAGGCCAGGCCGCATGGACTATATGGGTTACTGTTCTCACTAGGCGACAATATTCATCATGTTGCAGACCAAGTTGAGGTTGGGATAGTTGGTTTGTTGATAGGAACCTAATTTTAGTCCACGCGAATTCCGGAAGAGCTACTCCTCTTGCACGGTTGATTTCTTGTTGCCGATGCTTGGGATCTTGTCCTTGATGCACTCGACCGACACAGATTACCTGCGATACGTTGGTGTTGCGTGATAGCTGACCCAATAGATGTACTCCGAGATGGCCCGTTGCGCCCGTGAGGAGTACAACCCAATCTTGTGAGGGGGCAGGGGTATATTTAGATACCAAATCCAGCATCTGTGTAGAACTATCGTTTAACCCTATATTATTGTTACCCACTAATAAGCACTCTGCCAGCGCTTTAAAGCTCGGGTGTTGGTAAATAAAAGAGGGCTGAATTTTGCTGGACGCCAGGGCTGGAAAAAGGTCCTTGTTAGACAAGCGGCTGAGCATGCGAGCTAAACGCGTTGCTTCCAAGGAATCCATGCCCTGTTCGAACCAGTCGTCCGAGTCAGCCCAATCGGCGACGGGGATCCCCCGATCTTGTACGCAGGACTCGACCATGGAACGCAGACTGCTTATGACTCGGTCTGGATGAGTTTCCAGAGTAAACGAGAGCGAATCGTCGGCATCAGAGACAGTGTATAGCTCCTCGATTTCCTTTGCAAAAATCTCATAGGTCTCACCACGCATAACAGACCCCTTGTCCGACCTTGGAATTGCTTTATCCAAGGGTTTAAGGAGGATCATGCTCTTCGAAGAAACACGGGCATGGCGGTCCAGCGAAAGATTCTCCTGCTGCACCACCTTCCAGATCCGCAGCACAAAGGCATCTAATTCGTCTTTCTCAAGAGGTACCTCTGGCTCTATTAAGACTCCAACTTCTTCGCGATTCTGACCGAACACGACGGCCGTCTTCACCCCATCCTGCCGGCTGAGTGTGGCCTCAAACTGGTTGGGGAGGACCTTTTCACCCGTTGACAGGACCAAAAGATCATCATTGCGACCCAAAATGGCCACTTCGATGTGGGAAGATTCTGGTCGTCTCCGAAGGAGATCTTGGATTGCAAACGGCCGATCCCAACCAAAAGGGTACCCTACCAACTGGTAGAACGGAACACCGCTGTCATCCTTCTGGCTCACTTCGTTAATCTCAAGTCCGATATCCGTTCGGATACGCAGGTAATGCCAGTCATAGTCATTTCCAGGCACGAATATAGGGGCAATGGCCCCGATCTCTGTGGCACCGTAGTGGTTGAGTAACTTGACTCCGTTCGTAACCAAGAGCTCGCCGACAGCGGGTTTGATAGGACCGCCCCCTACCGCAACGAAGTCAAGGCCTACCAATGCCTGCATTAAGCTTGAGCTATTCCTAGCATCTTCAAGAATGCTTGGGACCGTCATCAAAGAGGAGCTCGCCGATATCTTGATCAGTTCGGATACTGACGCGGCAGAGGGGATGGTAGACGCTGAGAGCAAACAGCATGGTTTTCCAGTTGCCAAACTAATACATGGACCTAGTAAACCGAAACCCTTATCATGATTAGCACAAGACTAACGTATCGTCGACTTATAGAAGACGTACATGATACATCGGAAGGGTGGATACGTTCCGCTTGTCGAGACACTGATTTGGCTGTAGGCGATGACATGCTGCATAACCTAGCAAATACCGATGCGCCAGAGGGATAGGTTTTGGAAGTCCGGTAGTACCAGAGGAGTGAAGTATAATCGCTGTCTCCTTATCCGAGGGAATGTGACGTTCCAGGCCGTTTGGAGCTACCACAGATGCGAGCTGCAATAGCTCTTGGAATGGGGAGCATTGTACAATCTGTAGACCCTTTCGCTTCTCCGGTGATAAGCCTTCGAATGAATTTTCTGCTGTGCCCTTTGTTTTTGGTGATACGATGATGGCGCATGCTGATGTTGAGTTCAAGAGGTGGGAGACGGCTGCTGGGCTCAGCCGTATGGAAAGCACAAGGGCCTACGATGTTAGAATAGGGAGAAATGACGTAATTATGGACTTCTCACAGGAATATTCAAGTATAACAGTGCTGCAAGATGCACGAATAAATTGACGTCGCTTTCAAGAAAAATTGCCACCGGCGGTCGTGCCCCGTATTGGTACTCTCCATCGGCTTCAGATGGCAACCGTTTTCGGATAAGATGCGCGCAAGTTATGGCTGCATTTTTAAGTTCACTGAAAGTGACAGGAGTTAGGCTAAGATGCTTGCCTCCCTGTCGGATTTCTTGCAAAGCGAACTCGTGATTTGGGTTATGCTCTGCGTCAAAATCTATAAGATCCGGAAGACTGTGTATCGCAGATGGATCAGTGACCGGTGTCCTGGATACTTGCAAGAGAGGACGAATGAACTCCTTTCCTAGGTTATTGATAGTCATGTTAGAAAGCCTTCAGCACAGCTCCAAAGATGCTGTTAAATGTAACTTGCTGCGCGATTGAGGGCGTGTGACTAGTGTGCTGCGAAAGAGAGAGAATAAAGATTGTATCCCAAAAACTGCGGCCCAACACAAAACCATAGGTTATTAGGGCCGACACCGCGTACGCAAAACCGTTTTTACTGTACAAGGTTGGACTAACAGCCCTGTACAGGGAAACAGCCTTACTTTGGAGTGCTGACCGTGGAGGGGTCCGCACTTATAGGGGGAGTAGGTACGCCGGTCCCAGGCACATCGCCTCCAAAGCGAGAGAGACATTGACCTTGGAGGCAACAATTCCATAAAGGTTCCTGCAACTGGGTGAAAAACGTTGTTTTTTAAACTTGGTTTTATCAAGGCTTAAAAGCTTCACCACATTGCCTTCTTCAAGCCAGCAGCCATTTAGCGGCAGTTTCATGTAAAAGATTCTTTATGGATGCAAACCGAATTGTATTTTTCGGGGGCCAGGGCAGTCGATCGCTGTCCTCGTCAAAACTGATCCCACCGATAAATCGACAGAATGAGGCTCCAGCTGTTTCTCTGTTACTATCAACTTGCCACGCTGCCTTTCTACGAGAATCCATACGGGCTCAATCACAACCTTGCCCCGCTTGGGCAAAATTTGATACATCAAGCAGTCCCGAGTTTCTACTGACTGTGCTTCATAAGCAATCCGATAACCCCATCCTCAACGGGGTATGCCTCTGTGTGAATCAGTTGATCGGGTACCTTGAGTATGACAGCACACTCGAGAAACTTAAGCACGCCACACCTGCCGGATTCTGTTCTGGGATGCTTCCAGCCATGGTCCTAGCTTGCAGCAACACTGTTGAAGAGTATATTACGCTCAGTGGAGAAGCAGTCCGTCTTGCCTTTTGGATAGGTTATCGCGCGGCAGAGCTCAGCCAAGACATTTCAAGGAGCTCGAAAGCCCGGTCATGGGCTTTATCAGTATTTGGAAAAGACAAAGAGACAGTCGAGAGCGATATCCACAGTTTCAACGGCAAGATTTCCGAACAGTCTCAGATCCGGCTGGCGTCAAGATTTGGCAAAGCTTCTTTCAGCATTGTGGGCCCAGGCCATGCCCTGGAGGCATTCCGGTCCCAGCATGTTTTTGCGCCATGTAGCGCGGAGGAAGTACCCGTTCATGCCTTGTACCACGGGGGAGACACAGGATTGAACGCGCTCGGTAACGTCCTCGAAGACGTTAAGAAGGGTAATATTATATTTCCGCCCTTGATAGCCTTGAAAAGACCTATCTGGTCGTGCAATGCAGCATGTTTGGTGGATGCATCGACACTCGCAGCGACCTCTCCATTGGAATATATCCTTCGTCTGATCCTGGTTGACACTGCCGACCTGTACACAACCTGGCTTTCGGTTGTGGATACAATCTCTTCTTCGGATGAGGACTGGGAGATAGTCACGGTAGGCCCTGGGTCAAAGGCCCTGCTTGCGTCGGTATGTAAAGATATATCTCGGCCCGCAAGAACAATTTGGACAGACGTCTCGGGACCGTTTCAACGTGTTCCGACTGATGGCTTTGCAATTGTCGGAATGTCTGTTAATTTCCCCATGGGAGCTGGAAAAGACGCATTCTGGAGAAGGCTAGAGCATGGACTGAATGAAGTACAAGAAGTGGGTTCTCCAAGTATCTCCCATAAAGTCGTACCTGGCTGACATGGCAATAACGATAGATTCCAGGTACCAGATTTCAAGTCGAGGATTACAAATCTGGGAAAACAAACCGCGGCGAGATGAAAGCGAGCCATGGAAACTTTCTCAGAGATCCATTTCAGTTTGATCATGAATATTTTGGCATCTCCCCCCGAGAGGCCAAGTCGATGGACCCACAGCAGAAGCTCCTTCTCCAGAGTGCAGTACACGCCATGGATGATGCCGGATACGTAGCTAATGGAGCGCCGTCCTTCAATCCAGAAACTATAGGGTGCTATATAGGGGTTGCCACTGACGACTATGTGCAAAATCTGGCCAAGGAGATCGATGTTTATTACTCTACCGGTGAGTTCTTCCTCCATACAGCGATACAGTTGCTAACTGAGCTAGGCACTTTGCGTGCCTTCTTGAGTGGGAAAATATCTTACGCCTATGGCTGGAGCGGACCATCAATTGTCATTGATACCGCATGCTCGTCTTCGCTTGTCTCCGTGGTAATGGCCTGCCGGGCCCTTGCCCAAGGAGACTGTACCACCGCACTAGCAGGTGGAGTAAACGCCATTACCAGCCCTGATGTGAGCAGTTGCGGACTCTGTTTGATAACTTGAAGACTGATTACGTAGATGTACCTTGGCCTTTCAAGAGCGCACTTTTTGAGCCCGACTGGACAGTGCAAGCCATTTGATATGTCGGCAGACGGATATTGTCGCGGTGAAGGATGTGGACTATTCGTGATCAAGCGTCTTTCAGATGCAGTTCGTGAAGGTGATCGAATTTATGGCGTCATCAAGGATGCGCATATGAATCAGAGCGGCCAAGCTTCATCCATCACGCATCCTCACGGTCCCACCCAGCAGCAGCTCTTCAAAAAATTACTTTCTCGGGCAAGAATTGATGCCAAGTCAATAAATGTAATTGAGGCCCACGGAACAGGAACCCAGGTATAGTGCTCCACCGCTCTTTTCCTTAAATATGGGCCGTTCTGACCTATTTAGGCGGGCGATGCAGTTGAGGCCTCCAGCATCGCGTCCGTTTTTGGTGGCTCTCCCAATCCAGTATATATCACATCCATCAAGGGGAATATTGGCCATGCTGAAGCGGCATCTGGTTGTGCAGGATTAGCAAAGTTGCTGATGATGCTGAGGTTCTCGAAAATTCCGCCGCAAATTGGACTAAAGTCACTGAATCCGAAACTGCAAATCCTCGCTGATCGCAATATCCGGATTCCTACCACCAATTGCGAGTGGAATCGTATCTCCCTCAACTTGCCTCGACGCGCATTGTTGAATAATTTTGGTGCAGCGGGCTCGAACGCTGCTTTGATTATCGAGGAATATAGCCGCACATCATCTCACGAGGATCAGAGATGGCCGCAGAGGACAGCATACAATCTAGTTCTATCCGCAGGAAATTCCCTTGCGCTCCGCGAGCTTATTGGAAAATACGTCGAGCTTCTCCACGATGGGGATGTTGCCATTGAAGACCTTTGCTACACATCAACAGCTCGGAGGCAAAGGCATCCTTACGTCCTATCAATTGTTGGAGGGACTGTAGCGGAGCTTGCGGTCCAGCTTCAACGACACAAAACACTTGATGTTCCTTTGGTAAATTATCAAAACAAGTACCCAGTTGTGTTTGTATTCTCGGGACAAGGCAGCTTTTATCCGGCTATGGGCCAGCAACTAATGCTTACGGCCCCTGTCTTCAGGGCTAAGGTTGAAGAATGCGACCAAGTGCTGCACCAACACGGCTTTGACGATATATTACCCAGCACGGTTTTGGATGGTTCCTTCAGCCCTACATCTGCGATAGATTCTATTTTGTGGTCACAGGTTGCATGCTTTGTACTGGAATACTCCCTGGCCTGTCTCTGGATGTCATGGAATATTCGACCTGACGTTGTCATAGGTCATAGGTAAGCGACCAGTTCGGTACCCTTGTACTGTATCAAATGCCTGAAATAGGTCTAACAGATTTCCAGCCTCGGAGAATATACTGCCATGGTCATCAGTGGAGCTTTATCCTTGGAAGATGCTTTATTGCTTGTTATGCGCCGTGCAAAATTAATGGCTTCAATGTGCCCGATTGGGGAGACCTCTATGCTTGCTTGCAATCTTTCGGCATCATCTGTCGAACATCTGATTGCAGAATCGCTTCTGCCACAACTCACAGTGGCTTGCGACAATAGTGCAAGCGACTCCGTTGTGTCAGGGCCAGTTGGTCAGATAGACCAGATTGCACAACTAATCAAAGAGAAAGGGATTCGCTGTAAAAGGCTCGATGTACCTCTCGGCTTTCACTCTCCGGCTTTGGACGCAATTCTGCCTGACGTCAAGACCATATGCGAAGATCTTCATTTCGCCACTCCTAATATTCCTTTAGGCTCCTGTCTGCATGGACGACTGATAGAAGACGGCGACCTGGATCCCAGCTATCCCGTCCGCCAAACGAGGGGAAAAGTGCGCTTTACTGATCTCATGAACTGCATTTCAAAACGAGGCGATTTGGGAAATGCCACATTCATTGAAGTTGGCCCAGGCCCGATAACCTTGCCCATGGTTCGGACCAAGTTCGCCACACTAGACGCTCTTTTCCTGCCCTCTATCGCGAAAGGCCAAGATGCATGGGCTAGCTTAAGTCGCTCTTTGCAGCAGATGAGCCTGCGGTATGACTCCATCCAGTGGCGTGCTGTTTTTGACGGTACGAGCGCCCATGTCATAGATCTTCCAGAGTATCCATTCCAGATGCATTCATTGTACGTCCCTTTCGTGGAACCCAAGTTGGACCTCACAATGTCGACGACTACTCGAAACGCAAAACCAGACATGTTTCATTTATTGGGAGATGTGATGAGTTTGGGCTCTGCGAAAGGATTGTCGAAATTTAGGACAAGTTTGGATGTCCTGTCCAAATTTATCGAGGGTCATTCGGTTCATGGCTCTCCATTATGTCCAGCATCAGTATATCATGAGATGGTTCTGGAAGCCGTGCACTGTCAAGCTGCGCCACATGCCGATGGGTTGGCAGTTGTCAGTAACGTGACATTTGGGAATCCCCTGGTATACTCACCTGAAAAAAAATCATCTCAAGTCCTTTTAACTATGGAGGAAACATCACTCGACTTACCTGAAGCTATTGGAGCGAGATTCACATTTGCGCCCATCATGGCTCCAAGTCTTGAGCCCGGAAAAACCTTATGCTCCGGCCAAGTGGAATGGAGACGCGCTTCGGAAGTGAAGGGATATCTTGCACGGAAAGCGGCGTACGCTAAAAGGCACATGAAGGTTTTGCAGAGGAACCAGAGCCAGAGAGATGTTTTGCACCGCAATGTCATCTACAACACCATCTTTCCTCGGGTAGTCACATACTCTGAGCCGTATCAAAGCATCGAGGAATTGAGCGTTTCTGCAGCCGATCTAGATGGTTATGGTACATTTAAGGTCCCAGAAAGTGCTCTTACGGGCGGAATTGTGTCTCCAGTCTTCATCGATACGTTGCTTCACGCAGCAGGCTTTGTTGCCAACAGTCAGTGTAAACTGACCGATGCCTTCATTTGCAGTGAGGTAGAGTCCGCTGTTATGCAATATACCGACATCACCCCACAAGAGACTTTCCTTATCTACTGCAACCTGTTGGAATGCGGCAATGACCAGCTTATCGGCGAGGCCTTTGCAATGACACTCGATGGGTCAGCCGTTGCCAGCATTGAGGGGATGCACTTCAAGCGTCTGAATCTTACATCGTTCGCTAACCACCTGTCGCGGCAAACCGGTCAGCAGTCTGCCGGTAAAGTCTCGCGGCCAGTCTTGCATCGTGCTGAGACATCAACAAAGATTAATAAACTCTCGGTGCCCAGCGAATCGGACTTAATGGGCACAGTAGTTGATCTAATATCCAAGTTATGCGAACAGCCGAGGGAGGTGATCAGCCCTGACAGGCGACTGGCGGACTTGGGAATTGACTCCCTCATGCAAATAGAGCTTTCCCACTCACTTAAGTGTCAGTTTCCTCACATTGAGATGGATGGTCTGATGGAATCGAGCACGGTCCAGGAGATACAGGATTACATTGTCAAGATGCGCGTCGAGTCATCGGGGGTGTGTTTCGCACATGACGTCTCCAGCAAGAGCAGCTCTGACAATAGCGACGATGATTCAATCATGTCAGGAAAGCTAACTCCTTATACGGAGGTGACAAACATCTCGGATGAAGCAACCGATTCCCTCATGCAGTTGTTAGCTGAAACGTGTGGTTTCAGGCTTTCCGATATCAATCAAAACATGACACTCCAATCACTCGGCATGGACTCTTTGATGGCCATTGAATTCCAAGACTCTCTGCAAAGGGAATTCGGTGCCACGCTGACCCCAGACGTATTGTCACCAACGCTCACTATTCGGGAGCTTGGTGTAAAGCTCACAGGTGACGTTAGTAGACCGGTTAGCAAAGAGCATTCTATTGAGCATGCCACGGCAAAATCAACCTCGCCTGAGTCAGTTGAGGAGCAATTTGTCGTGCAGTTGCAACGAGGGCCGGAAAGCTGCCCCCCACTAATACTGTTTCATGATGGCAGTGGGCTAATAAAAAAGTACGAGAACCTTTCAACTTTGGGATGCAATATGTTCGGAGTTCGCAACCCTGAGTTCAGCGCTCGGCCGCACTGGGCAAGGAGTTTGAGGGATATGGCCAGTCGGTATGCGGCCGCAATTTCCTCCATAGTCAAAGCAAAGCAGGTGGTTCTCGGTGGTATGTTTCGCCCACGAGTGAAAGGAGAAAATGTACTGACAATACACAGGATGGTCTTTCGGGGGTGTGCTCGCCCATGAAGTCGCGCAGCAACTGGACACTTTCGGGTACACAACACTAGCTGTTCTTCTCATCGATTCTCCATGTCCATCAGATCATCAGCCATTGCCTGAACAAGTTGTCAACTACATTCTGGGCCCAAAGCGGCTTCCCTCGCCTGTTTTGACCACCATGTCTTCCCAATTTAAAAGTCACGCTCAGTTCCTTGCCGGATACAGTGTGCAACAGCCTATACCGCGAACAAGAAAGTACGTGATGCTTCACAGCGAACAGGTTCTGGACACTACCCGTCTTTGTGGAGTCCCCTACCCATGGTTAGAGAGTCGACAGGATCGGGTTTTGGCACTTCGCCAGTGGGAGAGAATCCTTGAACGCTCTCTGGTGGTGTATGACATTCCAGGAAATCACTTTGAGCCGTTTAATGATGAAAACGTAAGAGCTCAGTTACGTGCAAATATACGTTACGGATGCTAATTGTTACACTTAGGTTGAAATTGTCTCAGGGACGTTGAGAGTAGCATATCAGAAGGTTACAAGTGCTTTTCTAGCTTAAATTCCGTACAAGGGTACCTGACGATGGATGTGGACGTCACTAGGAGCTCAGGTAGATACCACATATCTCTGACATTATACGAATAGAATCCCTAACAGCGCTCGGGCGCCTTAATTATGTTGGACCAATGTAATGAAAGCTTTACCGTAAGTTATAAGAACCTATTGTAATCAAAGCAATCAATCAATATAGGTGAGCCCCTCCCAAGCCACCTGGAGGACCGGCGTACAACAGCAGAACCCCCATCGCCGTAGCACTCATCGTGCCATCCCTCTCCCACAAGTAGACCAAACTCCGGGCAACTTTATTTATGAGCAGCACATTTGCCCTCCTAGATTCATCGCTAGCGGTGCAGGTTAACTCAGCATTCTGAAATACCAAACATACGATGGCCCACTCCATCCTCCCTCACACCCACGAGAACGGCTTTCGGCAGCCATGCAAAGATCCTCATTGGCTGCACCCACAGGTAGTAACCGTTTGCCAAATTCCCACCTTCGATTATATTCGGAGCTAAGAAGAAGAAAAATCAAGGACCAGGACCTGCCTGAATATGATGTAGGACCGCAGTATGAGGTTCCACCTTCGGTGGAAAATATCACATCAACTCGCCACAACGACCTGGGGGTTAATGTTTTGCGTGTGTGGCCAACGCTTCACGATGGCACTTCCTCCCCGCATGGGTTGCCTGCTTGGTGGAATCCACCGGATAAGGTTGATGTTTTGATCTGCGGTGGTAAGCTGACTATGCTATATTCCCATGTTGTGAAGCTGACAAACATAGCTGGACCTAGCGGTCTGGAAGTCGCGTTGAGCTGCCTTCGACAGGGTCTTACATTTCGGATTATTGGTTTGTGCAAACTTGCTTCATCTCCTTTCATATCCATAGCCTCCACAATTGCGTAATCTGACCGACACCTAGACAAGAACACTGGCCCCTTGACAGCCGGGCGCGCTGACGGGGTCCAGCCTCGGTTCCTCGAAACCTTGTCATCGTGGGGCCTTGCCAGCGAAGTGCACGAAGAGGGGCCCCTGATTGAACGTACTGCCATCTACCATGATGGCCAGCTGCTTCATCACGGCCGCTCTCACCAATCAGATTCTCGCTACCGTGGTTTGCATGTTATCACGCAGGGCCAAATTGAGCGGATCTTCGTGCGTGATCTCCTGAGACATAAGGTACTTGTGGAGCGCGCCACGACTCTGAAGGAGTACAGCAGTGACCCGTCACTGGCAGCGTCTACAGATCCTTCTGTCTATCCTGTAAGATGCGTGATAGAAGACGATGAGGGTAAAGAGACAGTAATACAATCGAAGTTCCTTGTGGGAAGCGATGGCGCGTCGAGCGCAATTCGGCACAAGTTACAGATTCCGTTCGATGGCGTCAGTACTGATATCTATTGGGGAATTATGGACTGTATTTTTGAGACCGACTATCCGCATGCATGGATCTTCGGGTCAGTAATAAGCACGGAGCATGGCGGCTGCGTCATTATTCCCAGAGAGAATGGGTATATTCGGTAGGTTATGCGTCATCCCCGGCCCTTCAAGCTACTTCCACCATACATTGTGCTCTATCTAACGGCACTGACCGGTCAGACTCTATACGCAATTGAACGTCTCTCAGACAGGTCCGCTGGCCGCGTCTCGACAAGCAAAAGACCCTTCTTTTAGCGAAACTGGCGGTCAGGTTGACATTCACTCAATCACTCCCGAGGAAGTCTTGGAGCAGGCAAATCGCATTTTTGCGCCGTATAAGCTATCTTTTGCAGCGCCGCTTAGTTGGTTTGCTGTGTGGAAGAGTATGCCACAAACCTCTGATTATGCTGTAATATAGGAAAATATCCGGTCTAACATCTGACTAGTCAGTGAGCGTGTCGCTCGTTCATTTTCCTCCAACGACCTTCGTGTCCATTTGGTTGGGGATGCAGCGTATGTTCCGACCTTTTGTCTCTCATAAGAAGGAATTTCTAACAATAATGGTAACATACAGACACGTCCATAGTGTCATGGGCGCCTTCGGTCTGAATGCATCCATTCTTGACGCCGCTAACATCGGCTGGAAGATGGGGCTCTGCGCAAAAGGCAAGGCTGATCCTCACACCCTCCTGCCTACCTACGACCGCGAACGCCGGCTTCATGCTGCCAATATTATCGAAATATCTGGCAAATACTTGCGCTTTGTCTGTAGCTCACATGTTCCAACAGCGCGTCCACACTATCTCGGTGCAGATCTAGGGCTCGAAGAGCTCGAAACGTACAAGATTAATGGGTTGAATGGGGTGTCTAACATCATGGAAGCTTCATCTCTTTCGTCCAGCGAGGAAGTCTCAGTGGAGTGCTATTCAAACAGCAAGCAAAATGGCGGAGTGCCTTTTACGCGTGACGAGGCGAAGGCCTTCCTACACGGGTTTTTTAAACAGCATGGTCAATTTCTTCTCGGGGTAGATGCGGAGTATGGGAAGAGCTGTCTGAACCCATCCATGAAAAGCGTCAACGGCTTTGATAGGACAGAGCGGCCCCGGCCAGTGAATGTGAAGAACGGCGTGCGAGCACCAAATCCTCGTGTGTGCATTGACGATAGTCACACAGGCTACCTGTATGACAAGCTTCCTGGCGACGGCCGATTCCATCTAGTAGTGTTTGGGTCGAATCTCCGTGGGCCAGTCCGGCAGCACCTAAAGGTACTTTCGGAGGAAATATCGTCGAAAAAATCCACAAGCCGGTTTTACGCTCGGTTTGGCGGCCCAGATATGTTTAACATCGTTGTGGTCGCCAAGGGCATGCCGTTTGAGATCACGGAGAATTTCTCCATCAACGAGGACCTGGCCACCCTGCGAGATACGGCTACTGTGTTAGCAGATGACCGGGCCCCCGACGATGACGCACACAGTACTTGGGGTGTCAACCATCGCACTGGAGCGGTTGTGGTGGTTCGACCGGACCTGTGGGTTGGGATTAGTGCCGCCCCGGACGACACTGAGAAATTAGGGGCCTACTTCGAGAGAATTCTCCTGGAATGAGTGATATCTATCTATAGTCTGTCTACATAGCAGTAAAATGTCTTTCAATACTGGAAACCGGAGTAAAAGTTCAAGTCTATACATTGTACGCGGGTCCGATTAGTCGATATTAGGTTGTGCCGGCCATATATAGAGAAAGAGGGCGAGTTTTAAGTGTAACAAATATTCCTTCTTGGCTATTCTACCAGTGGAACCCACGCCAGCACAATGCCTACCCTCAGCGACGCCCACCAGCTTCTCCAGCTTGCTAGCATCACTAATGACAGCGTTCAGCGCATCATTGCGGAGTGGGCAAAGCTCCCTGCTTCTCCCTTCGGAAGCCAGGGAGCCCTTGTTGGCGAAAGCGAAGCCAATTTGCCCAGTCGTGAGCTCTTTGAAGCGCAACGTACCCTCATTGCCGCAACAGGCAAACTGGTAGAGTTAGTCTCATCCCCCAGCAGCAGGCTGCTGGAAGTTTCCTCCCAGTATAACGAGGCGAGATGTCTCCACATTGCGGCTGTTCTCCGTATTCCGAACCTGCTGCATGAGCACGGAGACAAGGGCGTGGCAATCAACCACATCGCTGAGAAGGTGGGAATCGAGACGAGGAAGCTTGGTATGTCCTCTCTGCTACCCGGCAACTGGCCAATTATCCGAGAACGCGTTCTCATGATCTCTCCGATGTATGGCAGCTCGTATCATGCGCTGTCTCTGCTCGATCCACATCTTCCGAGAAGTAGACGATGGGGTCTTCGCTAACAATGTCATCTCGGCCGACTTAATTGACAATGAGCCTTTAAGAGCCTATATTGCCATGTTGTACGTTATTTTTCACATAAAGTCTGATTGATTTCTGTTAATACCATTTATAGTGGGTGGGATCTTTACAGCGCGTCAGATGCGCTTCCTCGTGCCCTCCTCGACCCAAAAATCGGGCCTTCTTACTCAGTCAGGGAAACGGCATGGCAGGAAGCCGTCGGTACAACAAAGGAACGGTGGAACTGGCTTGAAGAAAGCGTGACAGCCGCAGATCTCAAAAATGGTACATCTGGAGCTTACCCCGGTCCATTTGGCCCGTACGTCATGGCAGCTCTCCAAGACAGGAAAGAGGGGGAATCAGGTCGGCGACCCGAACTCGATATATTTGGACTAGCCATGCTTGGTGGTGGGCGCGTGTTTGGAGTGGCACATCTATTTGGTAAGACATTCTCCCTAGGCTACTCATCGGTACCTATCCATCAGACATGCAATAACTGTGAGAGCAGACTTCCCCTGGGCCTCATTGGGCAAAGCCCAAATTGTCGATGTCGGCGGCGGAGTCGGTATGTCGTCAGCGCAATCCCCTCTTTCCTAGTGCTCGCAGTAAAGGGGACTAAATGAAGCCAGGTGGATTTTGCCTCCAACTGTCCAAGATTTATCCAGACCTTAGTTTTATCGTACAGGATCGCGCGCCTGTACTCGCTCAAGCCCAGCAAGAGATCTGGCCGCGCGAAAATCCCCAGGCACTCGATAATGGTCGTGTCCAATTTCTCGAGCATAACTTCTTCAATCCCAACCCCGTCGTTGGTGCTGATATCTACTGGCTACGGTATATCTTGTAAGTACCCACAAGTCTATTCTCCCAGCGCACCAGTCGGTACTGAAAGCGGATACGTTTCTAGGCATGATTGGTCGGATGACTACTGCATCCAGATCCTTTCGGCCATCAAAGGATCCATGAAGTCTGGATCCAGAATTCTCATATGCGACCAGGTTATGAATACCACTGCAGGATTTACAAGACAAATCGCATCGGCGCCAGCCCCGCTGCCAGCCAACTACGGATACTTCACACGGTATAGCCACCAGCGTGACATTACCATGATGAGTATTATCAACGGCATTGAGAGAACCCCAGCAGAGTTCCAGGACATCATCGAACGCTCAGGGTTAGTGATGAGTCGGATCTATGATTGTCGAAGTCAGGTTTCGTTGGTAGAGTGTACTTTGCCTACCTCGACACCAGCAGCATTGAATGGTGATCACTAGGTAAGCGTTGGACAATTTTTTTGCATGTCACTATCAGTGGATAATTGATACCTGTACTCCGAGGTGCCGGTCGTAGGCGAGATTGGGCGCCTGAACCATAAATTTCGAAAGCATTCAGTCTTTGGTGTCAGCAAACAATGGTGTACGGTGTATACACGGAAGTCTGGATCGCCAGGTGCAAGGCACCATCTGCAGATACCCAAGTCACTGTAATGATAGGCACATGTCAGATTGTTCCGTGCGAGAGAGTACCCCTGTATCCTATTACATGGCCTATTATGTCACCAACCTTTTTAACTACTCCTAACTATGGCATGTGGCACATGTACGCTAGAGACGTATTCTACTTATTTTACCGAGGAAGATGCCAAGAGAGGGGGAAGAGAAAAAATGAACTCTCTACGCGACAATTTGTGGCGTCCCTGAGAAGTAAAGGAGCGGTTGGCTTGCGGCCCCTGTACGGCGATCGCCGGCCGTCTTAAATCATGATTTAGAGCCTATTTCAGGTAATTACCGGTAGGAATGAAGCAAATGTCGCTCCATGAAGAGAAATGGTGGCGAAGGCTGGCGAGTGGGCGCTCTCAACGGTTCGTATTCTCTGGTGTATCTGTACATCATAGGCCACTCGGCCCGCTGGGAAGTCGGTCCGCTGGTCGATCGCACCTAAAGTGGCATAGATTGACAGAAGACTCTTTTGACGTTGATGCAACCTGCAGGGATGGACATCTCTTGGCTTGTAAGAAAGGCTTTAACTGTGCTTGATCAAAGATAAGCCATTTTAAGCAACGGAAGCATTGGCGTAGATGCCAAGCATAGATGCCAAAAGTACCTCATACATGCGTCTTCCCTATGTTTGCCCGGTGCCCACATTCGTAACGGAAGGACGCCTCCTTATTGTCAACCTAGCTACTTGCATCGGAGTTGGCCGGTATAGTGAAACGTAGCTTACGCAAGACTAGGCGACCTTATTTTCCCTTTCGCTATAACTCAGGGTCCACATAAACACGACGATTCAAGAACACGAAGAAGATACTCAGGTCCCTGCATAATTTCCGCTCCCCTTTTGTTCTCCACCTAATACGAGGCTCGTGCTGAACTAGGCCCGTCGAAACATTACCTAGCACGACTTATCGGCAAAATCGTACCAAACGGAACAAGGTGACTTTGGGGTAACGCGCCGAATTCTTATCCAGTTAAGTCAATCATCGTTGGTTGTGGATAATCGACTTGTTGTTAGCCCCTCCATACCCCCTCCATACTTGTCCCAAGGTTGACTGAGGTTGAGCCAAAGGATTCTTCACGGACGGATGAGATTGCGACATGCAGTAGTTAGTATGCTTTCGTATATGCAGGTAATTAGCGAATAAGATGGGGTGGACATTGTTTCATTGAAGAGATCTGGGTCGTCTGATCTACAGCAACTGTATCCGATCGCGTCAACTTGCATTGTTACTAAGCTCTGACAGACGTACTCGCTCAGTGCATTAACTCTCCATACGCTTCTCGCCCACATGGTGTAGCTGTGGTGTCCCATATGATCCTTGCCACCTATCTGGTGTGGATAGGCAGATATGGAGCCTGGCCCGGAGACAGGGGTATCACTGTTATTTAGCGTGAGTCTGCGTGGCAGCAAACTAGAGAACTTGCTTCTTGCTAACGAGGGACGCTTTCATAGTCTGATCCAAACCAACTTGATATTGAAATACCCCTCATTATCCCTGCTCTTCAGATGGAACCCCTGAAGATTCGACGTCCTGAAGGAGGTGACATCCTCTTCTTCATGTGCCGTTCGATTCTGCCCGTCCTTGCTCATCATACCTCGACAAGAGATGCCCCGAACAGCTCGCAAATGGACGACAGAAGAAGACGATTTGCTATTTCGAGAGGTACATGCTCAATGTAAGTAGACTTTG
Source organism: Aspergillus ambiguus (assembly GCF_047715705.1). Lineage (NCBI taxonomy): Eukaryota > Fungi > Ascomycota > Eurotiomycetes > Eurotiales > Aspergillaceae > Aspergillus > Aspergillus ambiguus. The sequence continues at coordinate 51,459 of NW_027395548.1, read as the reverse complement.
CACCATGCCGTTGTTGTATTTGCTAACGCCACCTGCTTGATTGGTAACAGTAGTGGGGGGCAAAGTAAAAGACTGGACGGTGATTGCAGACAAGATCTCCGGTCGCACAAACAAAGATTGCCGGAAACGGTGGCATAATGTCCTATCAGGAGGGTTTAATAAAGGTTACTGGACCAAAGAAGAGGACAAGCTGTTGACGCGGGCAGTACAGACGTATGGAGAAACGTGAGCGCTGCAAGTCCTATCACGTTGTTTGTGACTGAAGATCAAGGACCTAAGTTGACATGGATTGCAGATGGACAGCGGTGGCGGATACCGTGAAAACACGCAGCGCAGATCGTATGTACCCTCCATTTTATGATTGAGCAACTTACTTACCTGCATTACCCAACACTACGGATATCCCCGCTAATACAACGCTTTGGCAGAGTGTGCCAAACGATGGAAGCAATGTCTGGATCCACAACTCGATCGTAGTGAATGGACAGAAGAAGATGTACGATCATTTTTCCGTGAACCCCCGAAGAAAGCTCTGGCTAAAGAAGTGGATAGAACCGTCGGCTGCTGGAGGTTGCGGCCATGAAAGGGAGACGATGGAAGGATATCCAGTTGGAGCATTTCCCTTCCAGATCACGCAATGCCATAAAAAACCAGTATGTTGCCTTCCAATGCAAGAAATCGGATCGGACTAATGTGTCTTGGACGCCGCAAGATTCACCATTATCTCCCGACGAGAGCACAAGTTAAGGCCCGTCAGGAGCAGGAGCAACGCAAAGCCCAAGGATCCTCCAATAAATAGGGAGACTGAACTGTCGACGGATTCATCATCAGATGATGAGGATGATGATAGTGACAAGAATAACTATGAGGAGGATGAAGATGGGAGCACAGAGAAAATCAATCGACGGGATGCACGAAACTATCAAGGGGACCCGAGTGCCTACAGCTCCACATCAAATTCGAACCCTACCCCTGTGAATCATGAGTCCGCTATATACGCAGGGTCAGATGCCCTGTCATGGGATAATATCATTGATGGAGCCTCTGACCAAGCATGGAACCCCGCTGTTCCCCCAGACGAAAGCACCTGGTGTCAAGAACATGGATTTGATGGGACCTTATCTGATCTGTCGATTGCTCCCTCAAATGGCTTCCACGAATTCGGTCATAGCAGTTCAGATGCCACAAAGCAAGGGTCTTATCCCAATCTTCTTTCCCCAGCCCCCACTAACAAGCTCGGTTTTCTTGGCCTGGGAGATCTCGAGATGACAGGAGTCGAGTCCCATCAACCAGCCATTGTGCCACTCCAGGGGGCAGCCGCGCCATGCCGGAATTCTCGTGGTAGCAAAGTTGTCCTCACCGTTGAGGAACCGGACCACTGGACGGTCGAGGCCTTGGTACAAACTGCATATCTCAGTGGATCCCCTTTCCATTTGGCGCGCGAATAACTTATAGAGATAGAGATATATAAACCAGCCGTGACATGTTTTTGCCAGTATGCCGCCCCATTCTGCTATATTGACATGCTACGTATGTTCATGCAGTATCGTTTTATGTAGTACTATGTAGATTCTTCCATGTGATACATCCATAAAAAGCAATTGCAAATTCTCGTCATGACTCGAAAATGTTGTACAACGGGACATCATGAAGAAACTTACCCTGCAATTCAAGACCACGACTGCTTTACCATAGATGTCCAAGTCACATGTGAGCTGATGGCGTGCCAAGGGGGTAATGCAGGACGATAGCTTACAGCATTACCACGGCACGTTAGATAGATCTATTCATTTACTCTTTGGGGCTTAGCTAGTAATCGGCAATGCAAACCCCCAGGACGCTTCTGATAAGTGGGGGCGGGATAACTCGGTGTCGGCAGAAGCCGTCTGTACGCGGGGCCCGAAAAGCTAAGTCTACGCTAAGTCTAATGGAAGGGTCGGAGGATCGCCAGACACGGTCTGCCCCTTTGAACTCTGGTGAAGACATTGGATATACTCTAACAGAGACGGGCCCCTTCAGTCAAGCCACTTGGAAGAATGTGGCCTTTTCTTTTATTTTGGTTTATTAAACTGTGAACCATATTTTAACCCTTAAACGTACTGAGAAATTTTCGGGGAGAATCGTATCACTCTGACAGCTCCACGACAAAATCTATCTATATCTCCTTCATCAGCCCATGGCTTGGCATCTACTTTACGTGCCACTCAGTCGGCGCTCTCACTAGGGGCCCTTCAAGCTTGACCGGCCGAAGCCGACACATTGGCCCTTTTGTTCTGCACAGATTAGCCCATTATGCCAGCAATCTACATTTACTAATGACGGATTCTCACCGATAGAAATCCAGCGCACACAAGGCTGACCGCAGCGCCGACGTAGATACAAGTAAACCTGCACATCGTCAGCGGTTGATTCTGACATCTGGGAGAGGACGGTTAGGCAGCGTACACATCGTTCCACGCAGACACAATCATGTCCAGCACTTTACTGCGCATGTCGGATGACAACGATCTGAGAAGATGTCCGCTCGTTCCAGAAACCATCTGCTGCACTTGGGCTCGCGGGACGGTCGGGAGTAGGCCGTACAGGTTTTCCGACGCTACATTTATAAAAACGGCACCTCCGACGGAGAGACCGAGGGTAAGGCCACCGAGTTGTGCTATATACGTTGTTAGCGACCAGTGTATTAGGGAGCCTTCGTCGCGTTGAACATTACCTAAGAGCATCAGTGATAGACCGTTGGCAGCTTCAGATGGTGCCACAACTGCTTGGATGACGGCGAAGGAAGCCTGCGTGTATGCACCGGCACCCAGGCCAAGAATAATCTCCAGACCGTACAGGATCGAAGGCGATGTGTTCACGTGGACAATTGTAGCTAGACTTTTGTTAGACTGTGTTCTTTGCTCCTCACGAATCGCGATGCGTACCCATTAAGACAGATGCAATAAGGGCCAAAATGCTACCTCCAAGGTAGCAGGGCTTATAATATCCGATCCGTGACATATACACCCCGCTGGCGGGGATAGCTGTGATGAGGAAGAAGATGAAAGGTAACTGCCGAACGGCCGCGTCGATTGCCGTATCCCCACGGGTAAACTGGAAGTAGATCGGGATGTAGTACACGCTTGTGTAGGATACAGCACCCACTGCCGTGCACGCCACGAAGAGCAACAATGGCTCCTTTTGCAGATACAGGTGGATCGGTAGCATACGTCTTTCCTTTGTAGTTAGAATCGTGAAAGCTTGTTGAAGGGTAAAAATAACCCATAGCGCGCCAGTTGCTACAAATAACGCAATAATCTGGCCGCTTCTCCATGGATAGAGCGTGCCTCCGAAGTTGATGCCCATTACTAGCGTAACACAAGCACCCACGCTGAGCACGGCACCGACCCAGTCAAATGTAACGAGCCTCTGCCATCTTGTCACACCAGGGGCCGGATTGTTCGACGGCAAAACAAACACATATATTGGGAGGAGGACAGCGCCGAAAAGTAGGTTGATATAGAAGGCCCAACGCCATGTGTATAGTTCAAACCCACCCCCAATAACAGGACCCAAGACGGTTCCAACACCCCAAACAAGGCCGCTATTCTGGTTGTTAGCGCCAAGAAGTCACTTATAAGCAGGTACTCACGTCAAACTAAGGTAACCGGGCCTCTCGCGGTTTGTTGTATTCATCGAAATAATCGTCAGCAAGCCAAAGTACATCCCATTTCCACCCGCACCGGCAAATACGCGTCCTACAATTTCTGCTTCCATATTTGGCGCAGCACCACACAATGCGGAAGCAGCCATGAAGACGACCGTGGAGCTGATATAGATCCACTTGGCATCAAAGAGAGTGTAAAGCCTCCCAAGCGGCAGCACCATCGCCATACCCCCGATCATGAACCTAGACGTGTAATGAGCACAAGAATATTAAGGTGGTTTTAATGAGACGAACCCAACTGAAAGCCATGGTAAGTCAGAAACAGCATCAAATTGGTTAACTATAGCCTAGTTTTTCGGACATTGTCAGTATGTTCCGTACCTTCTGCCGAGTGTGTACGCTACGTACGGGCACGATGTTCGCCACAATGGTATTGTCGAGAGCGTAAACAAAAATAGCAGTGAGTGTGCTTGAAATAAACAGAAACCACTGAAAAAAATCAGTTCAAGGGGTCCCAAATTCGCACTGAAATATAGGGCATACACGAAATCCGGTGATCGTTCGGACATCTTTGAAATCTTCGCATGATCCGTTGGAATCCGATTTCACGCTTTTCTCGACATCATGGGCCGAATTATCGACTCTTGGAACCAACGTATGGGTGGTTACTCCAATAGAAGCCTCGTCACTAGACGATAACGCTCTCTCCTCCTTCGTCACTGCCGACCCTAGAGCCATGGCATTAAGGAAGCTAAGATAGCAACACGATTCAGCGGCAGTATTCCCAGGAATCGAAAATCTATTTGCCTCACTTGACGAAGGAGAGATTTATGTATTTGAATTGTGATGAGTCGGATTGATGAATAATAAAAGATCCTCCTTCACGCATTTATGGATCTTGTAAGCTTGACTCTTGTACGCGGGTCCGACGGACCACCAGCACTGCAGCCCTCATCCCCAAGAGAAGAGAGAACATGGCTGCAGAGGATGCTTACAATATACTTAATTTTTATATCACATTGTCCATTTGAGAGCGATAGTATCTTTTGTATGGGGCATATCTCCCGATACCCTGTTGGCATCAGGTCGGTCAGTTTACGGTGGAAGGAATAACAAGAGGCGATCACGCCGGCTGATCCACCAGTCCAAGTTCGTGTTCATTAAATAGCCACAGCCGTGAGATTCCACTATACCCCACCACTAACCGGGTTAGGTCTTTCGAGAAGCTGGGCGGTATGTTTAAATCGGGCTAACAATACTATTTCCGCCTCCCGCAGCACCCTTATAACCCCTCTTTTATCGCTCCCAGCATTCAGACACAACTATACTCTCCCAGGCTTCGTCTGCACCATTTCCCATCCTGCAGCTCAGAAGGCTTTTACTGGACACTCCCACTAATATGGCTCGTGTCTGGCTCATCACGGGGTGCTCCTCTGGCTTTGGCAGGCAGATTGCTATTGCTGCTGCACAGATTGGAGACACCGTGGTTGCGACTTCACGGGATCCTTCTAAGTTGGAGGATCTGAAAGCGATTGGTAATATCATTCCGAAGCAGCTCGATATACGGGCTGGTGATAGAGACGTCGAGGCTCGTGTAGCAGAGATCCTTACGGATGTAAGCCGTATTGATGTCCTAGTGAACAATGCGGGTTATATTCTGGAGGGGGCCATCGAAGAGTCGAGGTAGGCTGTCAAACTCATATCCCATTATGATACCTTTACCCAGCTGACTGTTATAGCGCTGCGGATATTGAAGACCTGTTCGGTGCCAATGTCTTCGGCCAACTACGAGTTCTTCGCGCTGTTCTCCCAATAATGCGCGCGCAGCGATCTGGTATTATCGCTAATATGGGTTCCATTGGAGGCTGGAGAGGAACGCCAGGAGCCGGACTCTATTGTGCTACCAAAGCTGCCATTGCCATCTATACTGAGGCGTTGAGGGCCGAATTGACTCCTTTTGGTATCGAGACGACCTGCATCGAGCCGGGATACTTCCGTACCAACTTCCTCGAGAGCAACGGTAACCACAAGGTTACGGCCGAAAATCATATCCCCGACTTCGATGTTGTGACGCAACAGACCAAGTCGCGGCTGGCTGCGTATAACCACCATCAGCCGGGAGACCCAGTCAAGGGTGCACGCCTAATTGTTGAGGCTTTGACGCAGACGGGACGGTGTCAGGGACATCCTCTCCCTCCCCGGCTAGCTCTTGGACGCGATGCGGTCCAGGTAATTGGAGCGGCTCTTGACCAAAATCATGATTCTCTGAACGCGTGGAAAGACATAGTGAGTAGCACCAATTGCGATGATGTAGATGGCTAAAGTGAATTTAAAAACTACGGATTGGTGGCATTTTTGGGAACGAACTGGCTACATGCATCTCAACATCGTCAATATATATATTTAGCAGTTACAACGAAGCGCACCCTGCACGTTCAGTATCTTGATTGCGGTGCTCGGGGAGAAATCGGTGACTTGCTATCATTATTTACCTTTGCGAAGTATATAGCTATCTTCCAAGTGTAGGCGCCACCTGCCTAAACTGCGAGAATCTTTACTGTCTGGTAGTTAACTGTACGGGTACTTAATTCCATGTCTGATACTTATATCTCCTGGAATCAGTAGCTCAGTGGTGGACTAAGATCGCTAATAAATCTTGGAGCATGAAAATTAATGTAAATAGATAGAAGCATGGCGAAGTCATTGGGCTGCTAGCAAGACACTATATAAACCTTGTGCCGGTTGTGTATATTCGATTGCCCATTGTTTAATGTATCTTGTCCCCTTACAGCAGAAGATAAAGAATATTAGAGACCAGTATAATCGATTTTGATATTGGCATCCTAATTTCCTAGGCGAATAAGAGACTTTCAACACATTGCAGTTGTGAAGAAGCTAGTGCTACCAATATCAGGTGATTGTTGGCTTTTGGCACAATTTGGCTGTTGCATTTAGAATCGTGCCAGCGAAAAGAATATCATTGGTTTTCGAACGTAGCATGTATTTTATCTGATGAGTATATAAAGAAGTGGGACCACGGACTCGGTCGCTTTATATAGACAGAAGGTTGATTCAACGTTGTCGTTCACCCGCATCCATCTCACTGTCCACCAGCTCCCGCGCAGGTAATTCGGTTATTTCCCTCGGATCGTCGGCAGGCTTTGTGATATAGGGCTTAGTCTTTCCCTGGCCATCGAGCTCCGGCCTAAATGGATCCGCATGAAGTTCTGGTTTTCCTCCATAATAATCTCCAGCGCCATCTATATTGGTCATATGTGGTCTATTCGCACGTCTCCGTCGTCTGTTGGATGGACTCTTAGCAGTCCATACTTGATACTAAGTCTGTAGACTGTTACTGCATAATGTATAGATTCCAATAGGAAAGACGCTAGTCCCTTTTAGGAATCAACATAGGCCAGAGCTAGTCCTCCCACCGCCTTCCCTAACAGGAAACACCATAAACAAAGCCCAGCGGTCCACGTCAATACACCAACTTTCCTCCTCACTGGCGCTTTGTTATCTCCAGCCCTTCTGTCAAGACACCCGGTGGTGTCTCCCCTGCAATGCATTCGTTCTCCCGGTTCCTCATCTAAACCCACCTGATCTGTCGCCATCATGCTGGAGTGGATTAACGGGCAGGACGACCATGTCGCAGCAGGTATGTGCATCCTCTCCGACTCGGACCTGAAGCACGCGCAGTTCAAATACTCTCCGACGACTTCCAGTCACGTCACCAGCCCGCAGTCCACCGACTAACCCGCCTGCCGTCACAGACAACTCAAAAGTCCTCGAACCCCCCGAAACCCCAGCCCCTGTCTTCGCCATTCGCGCATTCAAGAGCGCCTTGTTCGGGACGCCCGGTGCCGACGACGACGAAACCACCAAGATTGAGCGAGGACCGAACTCGACCAACAATCCCAACCCCCAGCGACGCCGCGACAGCGATCCGCCAAAACTGCCCGCGCCCGAAATGGCGACAGACGCCCTGAAGCCGCCGAAGATGGACAAGGATGCGATGGCCTCGCCAACGAAAAGCATCCTCATGACACCTGGGACGACATCCAACCGACGCAAAACGGTGTCCTTTGGCGACAGCGTGGTGGACAATGAGCGGAAGCGCGATGACCCCTCCGTCAAGGTCACAAAGACTCCCACATCTTCGTCTGGGAGCCTGAGCAGTCAGTGGTCGGGTGGCTCATCGGGTGGGAAATCAAAACCGCGGAGCAAGCTCACTCAAGCCCTGATGGACTCCCGCGAGAAGCCTTCGAAGCACGTCGATGTGGCGCCGTATAAGAATAATGAGAAACCCGCACCGATCGAGTTCAAGGCGGCGTCGGCTGCTGCAGACGACGACACCGGCGACGAGACGACCAACCTAAACGAGCCACGCTCCCAGTCTGGGAAGTATTGGAAATCTGAATTCGATAGCTACCGGATGAAAACCACACGGGAAATCCGGCGGCTCATTCAGTATCGTTCTGCTGCCAAATCGTATGCCCGAAAGAAGGATACAGAAGCACAGCGGCTAGCTGATAAGCTACGGGAGGAAGAAGTCAAAGTCGCCGAGATGGAGCGCCATGTGACGCAGCTTGCATCCACGATGGCGGGAGAAAGCTCCAATACAGACAGAGAGAAACTAGTCCAGGAGCTCACCAAACAGACAGCCCTTGCTCTGCAGTATAAACACCGGGTGGGGCTTTTACGCAAACTGCTGGAGAAACATGGCGTTGTCGGCAGTGAGATGGATGAGATCACCGGCCCCGCGGAAGAGGAGAAGTCTCCGGGCAACACCGGGCGAGAGTTACGGAAAACGCAACAGGCACTCGAGCAGGCCAATGCAAAGATCGAAGAAATGGAGCACCAGCAGCTGGACTTCGGCAAACTCAGGGATCTCGCCCAGAGCTCAGAGCAAAAGGCTTCGGAGCTGGCGAAGGAAAATGCGACGCTGAAACAGACGTTGGCACGCTTCAAGCAGGAGATGACCAAGTATGAAGGACGGCGCAAAGAAAAGGAGGCCAAACTGAAACAGAGAGAGGCCAAGCTGGAAACGCGCATCCAGGAGTATCGTGAAAGATTGAAAGCTGCCTCTCAGGAGCACCGCGACTTGGAGCATGATCTGAGGGAATCCTTTGAGGATGAACGCCGCCGCATGCAGGAACAAATCGACATGCTGCAGTTGAAAGTGGCTACTATTGAGCGTCTTCCCGAGATTCGAGCGCAGAAGCGCTATTCGGACAGTCCCCGGAAGGGCTACACTGGAGTACAAGTCTATGACTTCGGGCATAACAGCCCGCAGAAAGAGCTGCGTGAGGAGACAGATGAGATTGAAGAACCCCCAAGCCCCAGTCCGCGCGCGAAAGACCGGCGGTCACAACCAAGGACGGCACTTGGTGAGCTCGATCTGAAGAAATACGCGAAAGCGCTAGGTCTCGACGATACCAACGAGCGGCTGGCATACCTCGACGAATCCCCCGGCAAGCACTATACAGCCAACACTCATTACGAAGGCGATACCGTTGCGCCACCATCGCCTGCCATCGCTTCCACTCTCGACACCACCAGAGCACGTAGCACAAGGCAACGGTCGGACCTCGACAGCTACCACACCTATGCGCCGTCACACATCACCATGTCATCTCTGGCCCGTCAACTTGCAAAACTCGACGACAGCCAACAGGTACGAACCGAGCGTCTTCGAACCCGTCGATCACCTGTGAAATACAGCCTCGATACCATGGCTGGGCTACCGGAGACATACCATCTGGATCGGCCCAGGAGACGACAAAGCTTAGCCTCCATGCAGCGCGAATCCCTCCCTATAGACCGGAGACTCGCTGCACAGGCCCGACTCAAGCGCCGAGGCGAAGGCCGAAAGGCTCAAGACGGGAAGGAAAACGTCCGGGCGCTGAATAATTAATTTGAGTTGTGTTCTGCATTGATTTTTAGTGGCCCATTGGAGCTGGACGGACCACCGCAAGTGATATACCATTTCTCAATAGCTTTTCTTTTGTGGACCTTACCTGTCGAATCCTGCTTGGATTATACCCTGGTAGTATGCCAATAATAAGCACGTTTTTATGTTGACCTGAGGTTTGCCTGGCTGGCCATTACACAGTTACTATAGTAAAGTAAGCAGGGCGTAATCCGTTCCCCGACTTAATTGCTTCTATACCTACCTGCCAGTCCATAGATACCTACTACCGTCCGGGCCATGCAAACCCTCGAACTATATCACGATCTTTCCTAAGCAAGGCTTACGAAAAAGACTGAATATCACGCAAGAATGCTCAATGGCCTCTATATCCATCTATTAGATCCTAGCTTGCCGCTATGGTGGGGGCCTACATCAGCTAGTATGGTGTTTATACGAGTCTATCCTACTACGCCAATGCACCGCACGGTGCACCTAACATCCTACCTATACCCAACAGCTCAGGCCTTTCCATCCGAGAACGACACCACCGCCCACTTACCGCTCCAGGCCCATTTCCGGGCCTCGGAGCCGCCGCCTCCGGGCATCTGACGGAGCCGTTCGTCCTCGCCCGCGGGAAGACCGACGACGGTATCAGCCTTGCAGGTGCGGAAGGCGAGGACGCGCACGCCGGACTTGGGGCCCATGGGGCCGATGGCGGTTGTGAAGGGGGTGGTGGTGTCCCAGGCGGCCTGTTCCGTCCGTATCAGACATGCACGCATTGGCGGCGGGAGGACAAACGGGACGCGGACAACTTACATCGTTGCACAGTTTGCGGTAGTTCAGATCGCCCTTGAAGAGGACGAGCTCGCTCTCCTGGAGATCGCGGAAGAGATCGGGGGCGACGTGCGGCATGCGCCAGTAGCAGCCGGGGGTGGTCCAGAAGGCGTGGGGGCGGATGATCAGCTGGCCGTCGGCGTGCAGGCGACTCCACTGGTCGAAGAGGAAGGAGACCTCGGAGAGCTCCTGGTCGGAGAGCCGGGGGTATTCGCGGCCGGAGTCGTCCGGAGCGGTGTAGAAGGCCTGGGGGTCGGCGAGGGCGGTGATGAGGTCCTTGAAGTCGGGCGGAGTGACGTCGGAGACGAACCAGGGGATCAGCTTGGGGTGGAGGACGACAGAGGTGGCCAGGCCGGCGGAGAGAAGGTAGCCGGCGAGGATGAGGTCGACGAAGAGCTCGAAGCCGGAGTTGTCGAGGACGATGTCGACGCGGCGGGGGGCGGAGGGGTTGGCTTTGCGAGCGGCGTGGAGGACGTCGAAGGCGGCGTTGAGGTCGTTGACGAGGATGTTCTTCTCGGCGGCCTTGCGCGCCTGCGAGCCCTGCAGCTTCTGGAGGTCCTCGTAGGTGAGCGACGTCAGGAGCGACAGGTCCGTCGCATTGCCCCAGAGGCAGATCTCGCACATCTCCGCGAAGAGGATGCGGTCCGCCTGCTCCATCTGCTCGGGCGTCTGGCCGTCCGCGCCGCCGCCGCTGCGCTTCTTCTCGGCTTCCTGAGCCAGCTCCTTGTATCGAGACGCGAGCTCGAGCACCGCCGGCCGCGACGACTTGAACGTCGCCATCTTCTGCCGCGCAAACACGTCATAGCCCTTCCAGTGCTGGGACATGGCAAAGAGCGTGGCCATGCGTCGGTCTGGGAGGGGCTTCCGTTAGCGATGGAGGTCGGTGGAAGACGCCGGAGCGCACGCACAGAGGTAGCATTCCGAGTAGAGCCAGGGGACGTTGTGCCAGGTTGGGTTGCCGCGCTGCTCCAGCTCCTGGTTGTATTCCGCAATGCCGGGTTCGCCGTCGTCGGGCAGGGGACTGTCGGGCCGTCAGTGGTGACGGGGAAGTCGATGGGCGTCGGTTGGACACTCACGTCAGCTGTCGGTTGTGCTGCAGTTCGTACTTCAGAGCTGCGAGCTGCTCGATGATCGCCTTCCCCTCCTTGCGCTTGTCCTCGTCCGTTACATCGCCGACGGTGCGGTGGAGGTCATCAATGGCGCTCGTCTATGCGAGAGCATTAGTTCTTCTGAAGGGACCTAGTCAGAGCGACAGGGACACGCACAATGATCACCGGCCAGCGCTCGTGGGCCGAGACGGAGGCAAAGCTAGACTTGTCGGAGGTGAGGTATTGCGCTGCGATGGCGGGGTTAGCTTGGCAGAGAGGGGTCGGAAGGCGGAAGGGTCGGAGGGGAGCGTACGGGTCTTGGGATCGAATTCCATCTTTCCTGGTCGTGGAGTAGAATAGGAGGAGTGGAAGAGTATCCGTATAGAGGAGGGGGAGGGAAGAAGATGGAGTAAGGTGGTCGGAGACTAAACGTTTAAGTAGTTGCGCGGGGTTGCCGCTCCCCACCGCATGAGTCCGCATTCTCCAGCATGCATGGAACTCTCTCTTACACCCAATCCGGTTTCCTACAGCTGGCACATGCCGCGCGATTGCGTTGGCAGGACGCATTATAGCAAGATAGACAGGATGTAGTTCTCATGGTTAGACAGGGTATAGCTATTGTGTAGTATAGAGCGGCCGTTGTTCGCTATGCAAGAGTCCGAAACATCATCATTCAATAGATACAGCATGATCACGTTAATCTCCAGAGAAAAGAAAGCCATAGAATCAAAGCTCCAAGCCCCAATTGAATGTCTATGACCGAGCGAGAAGTCTCTCTTCCAGCCACCAACGCCGTTAACAAGATGAATCCAGCTCACATCATCGACAAGATCGAGTTTTGCGCGTACGCCTGCGGAGGATTAGCGGACAGTCAAGTCAGAAGAACGACGAAACACCTACCATCGGTTTGATATCAGGGTGAGGCACCGCTTCAAACACCTGGAAGTCCAGCTTGAGCTCGGGCCCGATCTTGATGAACGCACCCTTGTTCTCCGTCGAATCGCAGTACTTGGGGGCCGAGAACACAGTGATACAGCGGCCGTCATGCTCCACCTCGTAACCCTCCATGCGCACCTCGTGCGAACGGATGATCGCCTCCAGCCCGTTCTTCTCGCAGAACCGCTTGGTGACATCCGGGCCGAACTGCATCCCGACACCGCGCTTGCTGGGCCCGCGGCCGGGCTCCGTCTGCGGGTCGGTCCAGAGCATTTCCATCATCAGGCCCTGCTGGCCGGGCTGTCGCTGGTTGTGGCGGTTCAGTTTCCGGATATCGTCCAGCGTCGTGTTATCGTCGGAGAAGAGACCGCCGTGCAGCACCAGATACTTGTTGCCGATCAACGTCGCCAGGGGCAGGGCGGAGAACGACTCGGAGAACACCTTGAACACCGTCTCGTTGTACTTGGCCCGGCACTCGCCCTCGAACCCATACACCTTGTTCATGTCGTCCGTCTCGTGGTTGCCGCGGTTGAGGAAGATGCCGTTTGGCCGCAGCCACTTGTACGCGTAGAGCAGGAGCGCGATCTCCGTGGACCACGAGCCCCGGTCGACAAAGTCTCCGTTGAAGAGATAGGCGTGCGTATCGGTCGGGTAGCCGTTCAGACGGAAGATCTCCAGCAGGTCGAAGAACTGACCGTGCGTGTCGCCACAGACGGTCAATCTCGTGCCTTGGTCGACGCCAATCTCGACCATCGTGGGCTCCGCATATACCAGGTCCTTGACTGCCTTGATGATCTGGAAGACATACTTGCGGTGGATCTTCTTCCCGTTCTTGAACCGCTCAATCATATCGTCGATGAACTCCTGGGTCATCTCGTTCTCCAAGCGTACGCCATCGTAGCTCGCGTCGACGGCGATGGCATCGATATCCAGGTCCTCGAAGGCGGACGGCGGGTCGCCGACCTCAATGGCCTTCTCGAATTCCAACCGACGCACCAGCTTCTCGCATTCGGCCAGCTTGATCTTCGCATCGCGGTTCGACGGTTCGCGCTTGACAACGGCCTTGAAGTCTTTGAGGGCATCGCGATAGCTCAGGATGGCGGTGTTAGCCAGGGCTCGTCTCCAGTAGGCCTGTCACAAATTAGCTACGGCACACCCTGTTCCGGACCGATTCCAGCGGGGAGTGGGCATCGTCGCGACGTGGGGAGGGGTCGACTCACCTTGACATAGGCCGGATCCAGCTCCAACGCCTTGGTGGCGTCCGCAATCGCAAATCCATATGCCTCGAGTTTTATATGCGCCTGTCACCATCAACCGTCAGCACCCTGGTCATCCAGACGGGACTTCTCCTCCAGCACTCGTCGCAACATACCTGAGCGCGATTGCAAAAGAACGACGGCTCCCGGTCGTATTTCGCGATCGCCTGGGTGTAGAAGTCGATCGCCGTCGGCCACTCATGTTCCTTGAAGGCGTTATTTCCCTGCACCTTAAGCGCAGTAGCTGCATCGAGGTCCGCGGAAGCCATTGGGTGGGGCGGGGGAGAGAGCGACGAAGGCACGCGGGGAGGCGAGAGGAGGATCGAATGAGGAGACAAGGCACACGAGCGAGCGAGAAGGACGAACTGTAGAGAGCGAACAGTGGGGAGAGAAAGCGGAAGACCGCCGGAAGAGCAGAGGGGCAAAAGAAGGCGAGGGAGAGAGTTGTTCCTGGGGAGGAAGAGAGAGAGAGACGGAGAGAGGGAGCGAGAGTTGGGGGAGCGAAAAGACTGGCCGGTTGGGGCTCCGGGCTTGGCGTCTGCCACCTTCCAGAACTGCCTGTCGCCTTCCATCGCTCTTTCCCTTCATCCCCTTCACCTCCCCATCGACTGCTCCTCCCTTCTCCCTTCTCCCCTTCTCCTCCATCCCTCCCATGTCCTTCTACGTCCCTCCAGGCCAGCAGCGCACCCTCCGCGCCTGCATGGTGTGTTCGCTCGTCCAGCTGCACAGCGTACGTGAAAGGAAAAAATGATCCCACACACGGACCGGTCGAGCTGACACTGGACTCTTCCCCAACACAGAAATTCATGCGCGAAGGCTGTCCCAACTGCGACAATGTGCTCAACTTTCGCGGAAACAACGACGCCATCCAAGAAGGCACCTCGCAGGTCTTCGAAGGCCTGATCACCCTCCGCGACCCGACCACCAGCTGGGTCGCGCGCTGGCAACGACTGGACAGTTATGTGCCGGGGACATACGCCGTCAAGGTGACTGGCTCGGTGGGTTTTCCGTTCCCGAGAGTTGGTGTGCGTTCGTGCGCGATTGCATAGCTAACGTTCAACACAGCTTCCCGATGAGTTTGTCGCGCGTCTGGAGGACTCTGGTATCAAGTACATTCCGTACGGTCCTCCCCTTCGTGTTCTGTGGTGTTCATTCCCTGTGGGAATCACAATTCTAACGGCCCTCTAGGAGAGATGGAAGCTCGGTCGAGGAGGAATCGTGATACCCAGACGTTTCGTTGAGTCGGTCGGTTCGGGCTGTTGATGGTATCCGGTATTGTGGCCAATATGCATGGCATTCCCTGCGCACGACGGAGTTCCGGGCTGGTCTGTTTCTTCTTTTTTTTAAATAACGGTGTTGGAGGCTACATAGCGGGTTCCTTTCTCTTTTCTAGATGTCTACAACGACGGCAATTACTCGATACCCAGAGGTTGGAAAGTATCATATCGTTCGGAGGGCTAGAACTACCCTAACAACATAACTCGTATAGCATGTCACCGCGACACGCGAAGAACCCACCCAAATGCCAAACAAAAACGCCAGGTTTGCGATATCGGTGAAAAGACAAATTGAACTCGGTCCCGCTACAGTCTTACAGCTGCTTGATGATCTTCTCAACGCTCTCGAGCAGGATATCGGCTATTCAACTGTCAGTATGATCGACGATATCAAAGGGCAACAGGAAGACTCACCATGGTGCTTCTGGAAAATCAGCATGGGCCGCAGACGAACGGCGGCCGCGCCGCTGCCGCCAATGTTGACACCGACGCCCTTGGCCTTGGCGAGGAACTCGTCCCGCTTGGGGGTGTCCCAGGCAATGAAGGTGCCCTGGCCCTTACCGCGGAGGTTCTGCAGGTGCTCGGGGTACTGCTGGGCGAGACGCTCCAAGCCAGCATAGAGGTAGTCACCGGTAGCAGCGGTGTTCTCGACGAGCTTCAGGCGCTCAATCTCCTCGATGATGCCACGGAAGATGAGAGCACGAGCGGGGTCACCCATCCAGGTGTTGAACTGGCGGTACGGCTTGTTGGGGCGGAGCGCGGGGTTACCGTAGTAGTAGCCGGCGGTCTGGGCCTTCTTGGAGAAGGTCACGATATCCGGGGGAGTCTGGAGGTTCCAGTGGTCGTGGGCCCAGAACTTACCGGTGGCACCGACACCGGTCTGCACCTCGTCGACGATGAAGAGGACGTTGTTGCGCTTGGTGATCTCCCGGAGGCCCTGGAAGAAGGCCGGGGACGCGTGGTTGTCACCACCCTCGGACTGGATGGGCTCGACGACCACGGCGGCGACGGGGTTGTGGAACTCCTTGATGAGACGCTCCACCTCCTGCAGGCAGCGCTGCTCCTCCTGGGCGTTCTCCTGGGCGTGCTCCTCGAGAGGGTACTTCAGGGAGGGGAAGGTAGCCTGGGGCCAGTCGAAGGCGGGGATGTCCAGTTTGTGGATGGCCTTGCTGCGGGTGGTGGACAGACTGCCAAACAGACGGCCGTGGAAGGCAGACTTGAAGGACAGGATCGACAGCTGGGGGGATCCCGGAGACTGGTTCATCATGGTAGTCTGCAACTCCTCGTCGGTGAACTCCTTCTCGGGGCCACCACGCTGCATCTGACGGTAGTACATGAAGGCAGCCTTGTAGGCCGTCTCGTTGGCGTCGGAGCCAGCCATGGCGGTGAACACCTGGTTGAGGCCCTTGGGGGCGACCTTCAGGATACCGGAGTTCAGGGTGTGAGACCAGTCGGCGGAGGGGAAGTTACCCAGGGCGGGTCTGTTGATCAGAGAGGTTGCCATCTCGGGCGACTTGGCGACCTGGAGGAGATGGGGGTTGTTGTAGCCAACAGGAATGGAAGCGATCTGGGCATACACATCCAGGAGGACATTTCCGTCCAGATCGGCGATGCTACGTCACCGTTAGCGTGAACCCAAGCGCCTGTCAGTAACTCAAGACCTACTAGTTACCAATGGACTTGGAGTAGTCCGTGAGCATGTTCAGGCTGCGGACATCGAAGACCCTGTCCAGCTCGGCCATGGCGGCCTTGTTCTTGGGGCCCGGGATGGCGGTGGCCACCGTGGGGGCCGTGGGTTCATCAGGGAAGTAGGGCTTCTCCGCCGCGCGCAGCTGTGCGGTGGTAGAGAGAGCCCGAGCGGCAGGCAGACGAGCCACCGAGCGCAGCCGGAGGCTGGAGCGGTAGAGAGAGGCCATTGCTATGGATAAAGGGACGAGAATCGAGGGGGAGAATGGAGTTCAAGGGGCGTGACCTTTCTCGGAGCAAAAGCGGGAGAAGAGCGGCGATAAGGATAGATAAGGGATTTTGAAGCCCGTTTCTCCCTCGCGCGTGGGAAAAGGAAAGGAGGAAAGAGAGGGGGAAAAGGAGTAATTGGAGAGAGGTGACCAGGAAGAAGACAGATCGAATAAAAAGAAGACGAGGGGGTTTGCGGTGACACAGTCTGCTATATAGGTCGTCCGTTGCGGAGAGCTTGAGCTGTTGCCCCGCGGTCGACAGCTCCCTCGGCGCTCCCGGCCAATCAGAGCTGCAGCAGGGTCCGTCGTCACGTGGGTCGTCGGCGACAGAGCTTCCCAATGGAGAAGGTCTACGCTGCGGTTCCAACGGGGCAGGAGACAATCCCGCCTGCAGTTGATCGTTGTTCCTCTTGCTGTATAACGGTAATCGTTTGTCCCTCTGTCAGCCAGAGGACGCAACGCGAGCCAGCTGGAGGGACACCGCATTACACAAAGAGCCGAGAGCTTCATCGGCATTGATAGACTATCCGGCCTTGGCATCGATAAGCTCGACGATCCCAGGCGGAATCACCTGCCAATTCCGCAATGCCTTCCTGTTCCGTGTTAACGGTTACGCATGTTTATCTTGATTTAGAAGCATCGAGAGTCATGCTGTTGGCGTTGCACTAGCATAACTGTTGTACAATATAATTGTCCACTGTCCACGCAAAACCATTCTCCTTCCCTGCTTATTTGGGATACATTTGCATGTCTATAACCAACTGCTGTGGAAGCCCAAGAATATTCTTAAGCGTTAGCCAGTAGCATCTTATCACCGGAGTCACTTTCCTCTGTCATAGGGATGGTAAACGAAGGAATGTCGGCTTTAGAGCTGAAACAGTAAGCAGCTATTTGGTTATCATGCCATGTATGCGAAGGTTCGCAGGAATAAGCTCATTTCTATAATGTTGTAAGTATCTCTAAGTAACTGTAAAGCCTTGAACATTCCTTTCACTGTCCTATATTCCATGATTGTCACATGACACCGCCTATATAGATAACTCAACCTACAAACTTATCTACGGGTCAACAAGTCCATGACCCAGAAGGTCAAGGAGCTGGCGGAGACTTCAGTTTGTCGGTACCTAGGTAGTATCATGTTCACCGGCAGTATATTTTAATTTCTGCTGTAAAACCACCGGAGTCTGAATGGCTCTAGGTGTTGCGTCGCGCTCTTACGTTGGGGTCGTCGAGAGTTGTAGTTCGAGTTGGAATCTAAAGATCACTAATATACGCATGAGTCGGTCGCAACACTAGGCTCAGCCAACGAAGAGATCCGCAGCTCCAGAAGAAATACCATAGGACAATGGCATTGGCGTGACGGATTCCGCACCTACAATCTGTACGCTGCATGCGCTTTATTTAGGTTCTGAGTGTTAATCTCCCATGGAGCTAATATACAGTAGCCTGTTTGATATATATAACCTGGTCCAGTAATTAGATCGAAGACCCAGTGCGACTCGAGACCGCCAGATCACTTAGCACATGAGACAAGGATGGCTTGCACGCCATAGACTAGACCTGCGCAAAAAGTCCCATTATCCTCGGTGTGTGCCGCCATTACTTAGTGGGATGAGAGTCACGCCATGTCGGTATGGAGCGCCTGAGCAAGTGGAGCCTGTGCCGTCATCCACCAAACGACATCCCACGGATCGGATATCTTGCTCAATACGGAGGCTTGCTTGCGTCCTCTCAAGTATTTGATTCTATCAATTCCATATATACACAAATTGAAGTAATACATCCATCAGCCACGTGATATCGCTATATACAGAGTACATTCAAACGTAAGGAAACAATTGAAGAGTAAGACAGTCAAGAATCCGCATTCGTAACTAGTAGTATTCAGTCGTAATAGGAAAACGGCAGAGTCGGCCGGCGAAAGAGAAAAATCAAGGCGCCTGTCGATCGCCGAACGGAGACGTGGTCGATCCCCTCGTGAGCGACATGGAGGACTTATCACTTCCGGGAGAAGCATACACCATCCGGTCGTTCCGGTAGTCGTTTGGATGGGTCGCCGATCCGATTTGGGAGTGGTTGGAAGAAACACCGTACCGTCCAATCTCTTCATCGCTTGGGTTCCGAGATTCGGTCCATGTCTTCATCTCCACCGTGCGCATGACCTCCAGACGGTCGAGCGCGGTGTCCGCGTACAAGTGGGAGTCCGCCTTGGAAGGCTTCGACCGGCCGGTCGATGACCAGAGTTTCTTCGAATTGCTCTGGTTGTTGTAGGAGGAGTTGTAGTTGCGAGTGGTCTGGAGGAGTCGCGGCAAGAAGAAGGCCACCAGAGGCCGCAGGGCCGGAGCAGAGGCGCAAATCTAGCATGGTCAGTACAGTACAATGACACGAAACGCTAGTCTGATACGGAACATACCAGGCCCATGTTAATCTCCACAGATGCCGCAAGCAAGATCGGCCATCCCAGCCACGTGCTGTCGTACGAGGCAATCATACTTTTCCAGACATACACTGTGCGGACCGAGCCGGCAACGTTGACCACAATTCCCAGAGCAAAGATCGAGATCACGGCAATTCGTTGGCGGGCCGGTAACTTCAGGTTCCAGATCAAGGGCATCGGCAGGACAGTAACCAGAAAGTCGGTGAAGATATTGATCACACTGGCGGAAAAGACAATGGCCCCCGAGTTCATGCAGTGGTGGGGGTACTCAGGAGCCAGCTCCCAGTATGCCTTTACGGGACTAGCTAGGAATTAGGAAATTCCTCGTAGACGGAAGTGGGATAGGGTGCTCACCTGCACTGGAAGATGCTCATGAACAGGAATAAGGCACAACAGACTCCCACAAACACCATCGCTGTAATAAGGCCGATATTGTAACCCCAGTAAAGACCCTTGCTCCCGGCTCCCAAAAGACGTTTGCAAAACCATAGTAGAGAAATCTTGGTGAAGGTGGACGACCACGAGAAGAGGATTTGGAAGATCATGTTGAATTTTTGAATCGTCGATAGCCAGTCTGGCCGTACATCCCATATATGCCGGTTCCAGCCATAACGCTCCGTGGCTATCGAAGTAACAACACACATGCCGATAGAGAAGCCCTGGGGCCAGTTAGCTGGATGTGTCGACCTAAGAGGCTGCAGTTCCATACCAGAGCGGCGATGATAAAGATATCGTCCAGACCCGGACTACACGTGATACGCAGTCGTGTATAGAGACGAAGAAGCGTCACGATGAAGGCGGCACTCAAGCAGACAACGTTCACAATAATCGCGCCATGGCCCCGCGTGACCGGGTCGTCGTAGTTGGGGGTTGGCCAGGTGGCCATGACACTCATTGGAGGCAGCTGCATAGTTGCGACAGAACCCGGGATCGCTGGGAGGAAATGCACAAGTCGTTATCAGGGCAAGACCAGCAAGTTCATTCGTGATTGGAGCGATGGATCAGTAAAACCAGCCGAGTCAACATGGCATTTCCCATAGTTCGATGGTGAATGAGTGACACAGTGAAGAAGCGAAGATGGCCACGCAGGTGAGAGATGTTCCACCTTACGAGGAACAACCCAGCCGGGCGGCGGGTGAGAGGGGCGGTGGGCGAGAGGATATACCCTCCGCCAGCGATGTATGGAGTCGAGTCGGCAAGGCTCGCCCACTTCGGGACAGACGAGGGGATGGACCCTCTGTGTCATCAATTGGAACAAGGTGACATCGAATCCACCCAAACAATAGATCGGAAATTAGATATATGTTTTTTTAAACTTTCAATAAATCGAAATCATCGAATGGCATGGTATCTGGTCCTTCTGAGATCCAGCCTGTAACGAAGAGCAGAGCCAGCCGGGGGCCAGTGCCTCCCAATGAAGCGGGCTCGCCACCTCCACTTCGATCCACGCGATTGCGAATGCAGTAGGAAGTCCGAAATCTATCCGAGTCTCATGGGGAGCGAAGCAGAGCGATAGGTAGATCCAGAGCCCCATCGTTCACGTTGTTCTCCACCGGGGGGAGGGATATCCGTGGTATGGTATGGACCAGCACCCAGGTCGCCTTCGCTCGTGGGACATGCACCCTCAAGCGGCCCCTGTCATTTTTTTTCAGGCCCAGAGAGTAGTCTAAAGTCAATTTCAACTGATGTCTCACTGTCAGAAGCGAGGAAGAAGCCTGATTTGGTGGCGGTCCGCGGGACTAGCAGGGATGTCATTGTCCTGAGACGCAGGCGACGGAGGAATAGCGGCTGCCGGCAGAAGAAGGCGGAATTCAATTGAATTGGCTTCTGATCCAGGCACCAGACTACAGCAAGCGACGTGCTCCAGTCCATGGCTGACTTGAGTTCGGGTCCGAAGTTAGGACACGTTGTGAGAACCCTGGATATTTCCCCGCACTATTAATAAATCTCTCTTTTTGCCTTGGGAATGGATGTCGTAGTGGCCAACTAACTTTCGATTTCCCCGCAGCATCCCATATGTGGTATCCTCCGTAGGATGATTGTTGAAACCACGGCCAAGCAATTACATCTGAGCTAAAAGTCGGGGATGGCCCAATTTTCCACGGACGACTCTCTGTGATTGTCGTCTACCGGCTTGTACGAACGGCACCTAACACTAGTGAGGCCATTAGTTCAATTTCTAGAATGGTCTGACCTCGTGGCCACCACCACGGCCGGCTCTTCGGTTCTCCTAGACCAGTCCTGGAAACCCTCGAAATTGGGCGGCGCAAATTCTCGGCTGGACCATGGAACATGCCCTATATAATGCAATATTGAGAGATGGGCTAGAACGGTAGGAGAGTTAAGGTGTGACGTTTGGCTTGAACCCACCATGGCAGAAAATAACGCGAACTCTCCAGGATAAACTCAACGCTATGCTAGTTCTAGGTATCTTGTGCGGACGGCGACCGGAGGAGTATTATCGGTAGCTTATACGCGGTAGTTCCACCTGTACAATGCTTTAACTATTGTCTGTCCTCTTACCTAACCCGACTGGGAATCTAATTATTCATCATCGGGCGAGGCTCCTGAGTGACACAAATTGGGGTGATCATCCATGTCGAGAATGCAATTATTTCCCCATGTTCCAGTTTCGTCGGTCGGTATCCATTATTTTCCTATACAATAATTCCAAATATGCATCACCGACGCACATGCGCGTGGGCCTTGGAACACACGCGGTACAAGGCCCAACTCAGCTGAGTTATGCACATGCCCGAGACGGTAAACGATCGCGGTGGATCCCATCACTGCCTAGTGGGTGACAATACCATTAGTCCAGAAACCCTAAAGATCGGCCGACTCGAAGATCCGGCTCTTCCAAGACTTAAGATCGCTGTCCCGTATGGATCCTCATCTCCTGCGCACATCCAGGTTTTGCCCAAGAAATCAAAAGCATTATCAGTCTGGTCTTGACACCAATCACTGGGTAGCCGTATATAGAAACATGTTGCATTTCGAGACTCGACAACCATTGGGTTATTTCACAGCTGCTTACTCCTGATCTTCATGTCAGCATTCAATAGCGCGATCCTTTTGTGTACCCAGACTCCCTCGGAACACCCTCGGAGCACCGCAGGGCATACCCAATTCGGCCTCGAAATCTTGTCATTGATCGTGCCCTCGCACAACGGACACACAATCTTACGTACTACTTCGTGCGGTGTACAGCATACTGCGTAGTGCCTCGCTTGTTCCTGACTCAGTCGGGCCGAAAGATCTTCAAGATCGTCGCGGCAGTTTCTGCCATGAGCCTCGCAAGTTCCACTTGCCACGGCACATTCAAGGTTGAATCCGGCTCCGGCTCTACGCTCCGCTATCTTCGGTTGATTGGGGGACGAGGACAGATGCATGAATCTGCAATGTACGCAGCACGCCGTAATGTCAGTTCTTCATCCATTAGGAGGTGTCTAACTGCCCCTGCATATTCTCGGAATACTCTTCTTCATCGTTACTCTGATGGAGCACAGCCCTTTCCACCAGAACATGCAGCTCGCTGGATTCCAGATTGAAGGATATGCGTTCAGCCTTCCCAGGATACTTCAACTCATAATGCTCCCTACCAGCGAAACTTCCATCTGCCCGGGGCGGAAGTTGACCGACAGAAGCTTAGTATCACTCCAAGGTACCTTGGTGGCCCATCATGTGCCCCGTACGCTAGTGGATCTCCGTATACCCTTTAATCTTTAATGCTTTACCTCTTTCCTATTCAGGTGAGTAGGGCGACCGGAGAGTGGGGTAGTAGTGTCGAACTATGATAACCTTATCACCTTTAGATGTTCCTATTGTTGACAGGATTCTTCAGGGCGAGATATTTCGGCGAATGTTATCCAGTGTAATTGACCTTGTGTGAGGAGGAAGCCAACCAGACGGGGTCTCAATCCCCGATAGGTCCCACGCGACAAAATCTGTTGAACTCGCTGGAGAGGGTACGCCGTCCTTTAACGGGATATCAGCATCTTGAAGGGATGTTTCGCTGAGAGGATACGATTCAGACTCCACTAACTGATCGGAGTCAGATTCTGGGAAGCGAACACTGTTCTCTGGGAGATATTCCAGAGAGGATTCGATAAAATAGGTTCTGGTTGATCGTATCTCACTCAGCAGCCGTAGGCGCCACGGAAATTCTTGGTGTAGTCGAGGAGGTTCGTCTTTTCGGGGGTTTTGAGGGTATTTGGTCTGTGGATAGTTCTCGAGAGCGTGTCCGAGAAACCCGGGATAAATTTAAGGTAGAAGCAGAGCTAGAGTCTGAGGACTCAGAGAGATCTGAGGAGTCCTCGAGGACCGAGATGGAGCTAAAAGAGTCTGCGGATAGAGATCGTGGTATATTAATTGGGTTGGCGATATCGCGAAGTATCTTCGTCGGTTGGTTCGTAGGCTGGGTTTCCCCGGTTCTTTCGACGTACGTTGTTCTTGGCCGGCTCAAATCCTGGCTCAGGTGAACTTGAGTTGCTTCGCAGCTTGGAGAGCTTCGGCGCGGGGAACATGACTGAATCTTTCCGCAGCCTCTACTTAAGTGTGGTCGGGGCATTACACCCTGAAAAAAGAGGTGCTTGGGATGTGGACAATTTCGCGGCGGTCAACGCTCATAACCCGTCAACGTATAGGTTGCAAGATAATGTAGTATATGAAGATGTATATCTCTCAACGCGGGTTGTCCTTATTTAGGGGGTTGTTTTTTCCCCTTTCTAAGAGTTCTCCCGATCTATATCCGATAGTAATCTCGTCAACACTTACCTAACTATATAATGATCGAATGACTGCAAGTAAACAGATGGCTTGGTTTGCACATAAAAACAAATCAACTAGGCTAGTGATTTTTGCCATTTTATGGATTTCTTTTCAAGGACTAATTGGCTGCAGGTATATGCAAAATTATTCCTCTGTATAAGAGACCAAACAGAAACAGTAGGATATATTTTCAGCATGTCTCTATTGCTGGAAGCACAGCAAGTTATCTTACTCACCGCGTGGTGGTGAGTACGCAATGATGGTTTTTAAGGCATGTAGAAGATAGCTCAGTATAATCATATACCAAACGGTTGTCCCTAAAGATGTTAAAGGATGAGCAAGGCGGACAATTCAAAAATCCAAAAGCCAGACGCCGTATGATTTCTTATTCGATAGTATAGTACGACTTGATATCCTTTCAAGTCTCCCAAATTTGATGTATCGGGAATATCCAACATTGTCATCGCTTTTTGTGTTCATTGCAGTATCAATCCACTCCCCAACGGTTCTAACATGCATGTTTGGTGATTCTACGTCTGGGGACAGCCGAGAAGCATACTGGGAAATCCTTAACTTCTCGCCCGGCATCTAACATGGACACTCTAGTCTAGTTATTTTCGTAACCGGTAGCATTCTCCTTATAGACGGCATATGCGTTGTCGTCCACGGTGTTTAAGGTCTATTTCCTTATAGGGAGGAGATCGCTGAGTTTGTTTCAGATTGAAGAACTGCATCCATACCACCAATTACCTCCTGCCAGCACTATAAACATTCTCTGTGAACTATTCTCCTATTGGAATGTATTCCTCCGCACCGATCAGGCTCGGTCTTTGATTCCTTGCAGTCGAGGCGTTGGCGTGAAGAAATTTCTCCGGCTGCAAAGCCAAGGAACCCCCAGTCTATCCGGTGCGCGATAGGCTGTGTTCCCGTGTATATTTATAGTCAAGAGTTGGGATTCGTCCACCACAATCCTCCCCGTTCTTCCAATTTAGGCCTCGATGGAGTTGGCGTGGCTAGAACCATCCATGGATATCATAGACGAACTAGTCAGTAAATTCCACTGCCGCACCGTCCATGTCACGTCTATTAAAATCCCGGCGAAAGGGGGAGACCCGACTGGGACGAGTCTATTCGTTGGCGTTGTTTCAGCAATTAAATTCCCGACGTGTAGGCTGGTCTGGCCGCCGCCCACGAGGCGCCCACGAGCAAATCACGGCGCGTCCAGGGGCCGCAGCGGGTACTCCCGTGCGACAGTGGCGCCCGTTACGGGAAGTGTGAAACAGGAGGCGGATCGCGTTGCAGACGGTCTACATCCACCAGATCGAGATTGATCACAACCATCAATCTTTCTTTTCTCTCCGTTCTTCGCCTCAGTTCTCCCCTCGTTTCCCTGTGCTTCCCCATATTTGATTAATTCATTCATTATTCTAGACAGCACCTGTCTTCTTTCCTTCGTTTAGTTCCGTTTCATCTCTCTTCATTCCCCATCTTCACCACCCTCTACAATCCTTACTCATGGATGGTCAATCAGCTCCAGCAGCCGCTGATGTATCCGCCCCCTCCGCAGATGCCGCGGCACCAGTTCAAGCAAACGTCCATTCTCATGCCGTTCATCATGACCAGGGACCCTCCTCGCAGGTCGAGGAGAAGCCCTCCCGTGAACGCATCACCCCACGGCCCACTTTCCTGGAGAACTTGGCCGACTCCCGCGACTCGCAATTCATGCTACACAGTCGCGATTCCGATGATCTGGACCGCTACTTCGTATGTCTTCCATGTCTCCAGGATTTTTTCGAATGAGCATCTAACCCAGTCCGATGATAGCACGGTCCGCGAGATCTCGACAAGCACTCGAAATGGCCCGTCTTCATGCGAATGCATGGCAGCGTCCTGCCGAAAATGATCCTGCCGCTGGCGTTCATCGCAGCGTGGTCGACCCTGATAACGTGCATCTCGAAGTTTGTCCATAACCGTGAGCGCATATTCCCTCCCCAGTGGGGAGTACCCTGGCTAATGTCCGCAGTCGGCATCGACAACATCCTTCTCACGGTCACCGGTTTCGTCGTCGGTCTGGCACTGTCCTTCCGTAGTTCAACCGCTTATGAACGGTAACACTCGTTGATTTCGTCTCCGGGACGTCCCAAGCTGACAAACTTCAAGATGGGCCGACGGCCGCAAATACTGGTCTCTTCTCATCCAGACCTCGCGCAACCTGGCTAGGACCATTTGGGTCAACACGTCAGAACGCGAGGGACCTTACGCGAAAGAGGACCTGCTCGGAAAACTGTACGTTCCAGTCTTCTGCACGCAATACCACATGTTCTAATGCATCGCAGGACCGCGATCAACCTTATTCTTGCATTTGCCATCTCGCTGAAGCACAAGCTGCGATTCGAACCGGACGTCGGCTATGAGGACCTGGCCGGTCTGGTGGGGCATCTTGATACATTTGCCAAGGAAGCCCATGATCGTCACAACATCCAGCCCCAGAAGAAGACCCCCTGGAAAGCGGCCGGAGAATACTTGGGTGTGTCGTTCGCGGAGTCGAACCCTCGCAAGCTCGTCAAGCGATCCAAGAAGCCCCTGGGACATCTGCCGCTGGAGATCCTGAACCATCTATCGGCGTATGTTGACAAGTGTATCAAAAACGAGACAATGTCATGCAGTCTGCACCAAGGACAAGCGAGTGAGTTTTCGAGCCGCCCTGGGTGTGATCCCCCTGCTAACGAGAACAGTCTCCGCATTGGCAACCCTGAACGAGGTCGTCACCGGCACCGAACGCGTCCTCGATACCCCCCTCCCCGTTGCGTACAGTATCGCCATCGCTCAGATCGCATGGATTTACGTCCTCGTCCTCCCCTTCCAGCTCTATGACAGTCTCCAATGGGTCACCATCCCTGGTTCGATAGGTACGCTTTCCCTAGGCCTGAGCTAGCTTTCCATGCTAATGTCGGCAACAGTCGCCGGGTACATCATCTTGGGTCTCGCCACGATTGGCAGTGAAATCGAGAATCCCTTCGGTCAGGACGTCAATGATCTCCCCCTCGACACCTACTGCCGTCAGATCGCCCTGGAGCTCGACATCATCACCTCCACGCCGGCCCCCGACGTTGATGATTTTGCAACCCGCGATGACAACCTCGTTCTGTACCCTCTGAGCACGAATGGATACCCCGATTGGAGCGACCGCAGCGTGGAAGATATCCGGGCTGCGCTGAAGACAAAGGCCGTGGCGAACGCCCCTTCGGCCGCGATGTCTGACGCCTCGACGCTCTTTGGGAGTCTCAGAAGCAAGCAGTCGGTCTGAGACGGACAGACCAAAACTAAACATCAAGGGATCAAGGCATGGAGGGGTATCTGCATTATCGCGTCCAGTTCAGCATGAAAAAAATTGGCATATTTAGATAAGCGTGCGTGTTTTGGTGTTTGAAAAGGGACATCTTGTCATTCGTTACTGGTTGCTTTCATTGATTTCGATGTGAATATTTGGGATTCCGTTGGTTGACTATATGCTCCGCTGAAAGAATTTTCGGGGTGAAATCATACCCAACCCTTTGTTTTCTCGGCGCACGTCTGGGCTTAATCTGCCAGTTATTGTATCTGCGACCTATGGCCAGCGATCACTCGTTCGTATGACGCTTGTGTTGTCTTGGATGGGTCGGCTCACAGGACCTGGTGGTGGCTGAATGCCGGCAACGACTTCGCCCTGCAAAATGTAACCGACTCGCGCAGGTCCGCCAGGGATGTCGGAGTCTTGACCCCAACTGCAGGTCGTCTCGACGACAGAGCCACCAGCAACATAGCTGCGAGAATTCTCGCCGGGGCATTCTCGCCCACAATCATAAAGAGTAAATCATGCTCCCCCACCAACCGGACCTTACGGAGTAAACAGATCATCTCCCGATCCCTGCACCAGCGCACCGAGGTAGTTCCCCTTCGCGCAGATCCTCCACGAGACATTGCCCACCTCGCCGCCGGAGCCCCCGCCGATCCACGAGCTGACGGCCGCCACGACCGCTGACGCATCCTGGCGGGGGACGCGAATCCAGACAATCTTCTCAGTGGGCTTCTCTTGTTCCATTTCGGGTGCCACCTTGAGGATGTCGACGGAGACAGTGGTCCCCATCAGACCGAGGAACTGCGAAAGCGCGGCGGTCAGGTAGGTCCGCGCGGTGAGGGGATCGAGGGGCCGGCATTGGACGGAGGAGGGGGTGCCTGGTTGGTGGATTCTGCGGTTGAGGTTCGAGGTTAGTTTCGAGGTCACTAGGGGGGTGGTTTCTTCGTCGCAACGTACAATTGCAGCTTGAGATAGGTCCACGTGGGGTTGCGCGCGGTGAAACTGATGGTGTTAGACTGGGCCGTTTTGGCGTCGTCGGGAGATTTTCTCTTGGTCGTTGTGGACATGTTTGGTTTGTTGTGGACGGTGTTGTGTCTAGGGTGTTGGAGGTGTGATGGGGTGTGTTGGTGGACCTGTAGCTTGAGAAACTTGCGGATCGGCGGAAGCAAAAAAACATCGGAGGTTTCCCGTGATGTCACGCGGCCCAACCGCGATCTGCTCAACACAGCGATTCCGCTACGATTTGCGGAGGACAGCTTCTTCCAGTTGTTGTCGCAGCTGTTGTAGATATCTCTCCTCATTTCCCGCGATATCCACGTCCGCGATTGAAATGACTTTGTCGCGGGACTTCAAGCCGCGAATGACATCCACGTTGGACTTTGGGACTCGTAATATCTGTTCATAATTAGACCATTGTTGTAGATCAATTTGAGAGTGCCGTTTCCCCTAATATCCATAAGAGAGAGGAAGAAATCAACGAGAGGTTGTAACAAGGACATACCTGCGCCAATACCCGCGACACAGCAGCGTTGGCTTCCCCCTTTTTTGGGGCCGCCGCAACGCAAACATCAATCTTATCAGGTCCAACGGCGGTGATCCCTTCTCTAGCGCCTGATGCATTGGGTTTAACATTGCACAAGATCTGCAGGTTGTATTTTCTGGGGATTGCACCGCCCTTGAAGGGTTTCGTGGTCGCGACTTGGACCAGTCGGAATAGAGGTGAAGATGTATTAGCCATGTGGGCTGTGTAAGGTGAGCAGGTTGCCAGATATTAAGGTATTTTATGTTTATAGGTTGAGGGTATCCACGGTGGTGGTTTGTTGAAATGGACGGCGTTGTTGAAGAAACAAGTTCGGGCTTCAGAGCTCTGACTAACCTGGCTATTGTATACTTCCAGGCTTTCATATAAGGTACACATTGAAAATTCCTGATATATATTTCTACATGTATACTTATATATTATTTACTAGTAAAACCAAAATTAATAATTAATAAAGCCTGCAGGGCTCCTTCATGCATTCTGCCTCCTGGGCCGCCCTAAATATTATATATCTCCTGGCCAAAATACCCTGATCGCGACGGGAGCATGGGAGCTAATTTTATCCTTACGTTTGCCACATACGATGTTTTCTTCATTGATTCCGCATAAAGTCAATAATTCTCCTCATCATCAGCCAGTCAACCGAATCATCCGATATCTGCCTCGTTCCATCGCTCCTACAATCACTCGTTGCCTTGCCGACTTGGATCTTAACACCAGCTATCGGTATGTCTATATAGATCTTGTCCAGCATCGGCATCTCTTTGATAAACCCTGTCAAATATTCCTTCGTCAAGATCCACTCCCCATCACTCGCATAAGCGCTGTTTAATCCAGTGTAGTTCAAAGACAAAAGCTGCAGCGTTTCGCCATGTCGTTCCTTGAGGGCATCAAGGTGTTCCCTCATCAAAGGAGCATGTGGTCCGCCCTTAGTATGGGTTACATTGGTTTCGAAGTCGTAGTTGACCCAATTAAATTCACTGAGACGGTTCATTCTTCGAAATACCTCAGGCACAAACACGGTGCCCCCGTCATCCTTATAGAGGAGTCGATCAATAACCAGGGACTTGAGCGAGGGAAGCTGCTGCTGAGAAAAAGCAAGGATTAGATCCTCCGGTAAGAGCCAATGGGCCAGACAGCCATTGAGATATAGGTGTTGCAGATTGGGAAACAGAGGCGGTGGAGGTACCCCGTCCGAATCCTTCCAAATGGGATCGATGGCCCATGGCCGGGATACCCGAGGAACTGCACAGAACATGCTGACATGAAGCCAGTGGTCATAAAATTCCAGTTCCAAATGACGGAGACCTGGGAATGTATTCAGTGCTCGAAGTAGCGCTGGATGTGTCTTGTGATAGTTGGTGTACTCTAAGGAGTCATCGTGCGGTCCTAGAAGAGCTAGTGTCTGCAGTTCTTTGGAGAGACGTTCGAGAAGATCCATGTCTGCTTCCACACCTTGCTCATCCTTGCTTCTCAGGGGCTGTGTTCCATTATACGGGCTGACGCTGCTGCTGTCAAGTTGGATGGCGACATGTCTTACCCTATTTGGCTGATTTGCTCGACTCAGCACTTCCAGTAACCACTCCAGCCTCTGGCTATGGGGACTGTAAAATTGGACCCGGGAAAAAATCACATAATGTGTAATGTCGCATAGAACTTTGCAGGAGAGGAGAAGCGGTAGTGCATTTTGGCTGATTCTCCGGCCTGGAGGAGGCTTGCGATCCCCGTCTTCCTCTTGGGGATGTGGCTCCCACACTTTCGGCGGTTGAGCAATTCTGTTATGCATACCGAGATCAAGAGCTAGTCCGATGATTTCCTCAAGCACTTCACGGGGTAGTTTCTCAATGCTACTCGTCTCTGTAGATAGACCAAGGCACCCTGTATGTATCTTGTCGCCATGACCGCATGTCTGCTGCTCTTCACATACATGGTCGTGCATACGACCAGCTGCACATGGGATTTCAGTGGTCTCTGGATCCCCCGGCTGTCTATGGATATTGCCTACAGATGATTGTTCGACAATTTCTGATCCCCATGTTCGTGGGACGCGCGCAAGTGGCCAGGATTGAGACGCGGTTGTTGAGTAAGCGTGCTTCTCTTTCTTCTGTCTCGCTGATTGATCCTCAATATGATGCTGGTCAGGAGGACGACGCTGGATAGGCTGTGTTCTTGCCATGGCGCTACACTCAGATGGTACTGACAAAATGCTTGACGGGGTCACACGCCCGGTGTCTAGAGCACCCTGACTTGACGGGTAGGGCTGATGTCCTTAAATCGTGTACGAGGGTGAGGGGTAAGGGTGATATGAATGCCACGGGCGATGCTGGTTCCTCATTCGCCAAGAGATACCCGGGCTCACACTAAGGTAGATAAGTCAGCGTCGTGTCGAAATCGGATAGATGTATAGGTCGACGTAGTGCTGGATTCTTCGAGTCTGTGCTTCATTACCTCAGTCTCTATCTTAATACATGACTGTCCTAAAAGGGACTATGGAGAGGCTATCTTCTAAGAGCGTAAACCAAGTATCTTATGCAGAAGCTACTCACAAAATATTGGTCCGTTTCATTGTGCCGCATAAGAATGTGAATCTAGTATGCAGACGTTGCACGAAACGATGCGATCAACGAGACCAACGATGCGATTGCTCACTTTATTCACTTTTTATCAATATTTGTTGCCACCTGATTATTTTAAAAGCTGATTATTTCCCTCGCTATCTCACTGTCTTGTTTCTATGGTGTGGCCGAATCCCAGATATCGCATG
Source organism: Aspergillus ambiguus (assembly GCF_047715705.1). Classification (NCBI taxonomy): domain Eukaryota; kingdom Fungi; phylum Ascomycota; class Eurotiomycetes; order Eurotiales; family Aspergillaceae; genus Aspergillus; species Aspergillus ambiguus. The sequence goes on along the minus strand of NW_027395548.1, from coordinate 19,705 downwards.
TCACACTGCCAGGTCGTCACTTGCCATCTCTAGTTGTTGGGCTTGAGCATTGCTCGTATATTCCTTGAAAACACGGGAATATCTCAATCCTACCATCTCAGACAGAATTTACATTTGACCTTTTGCTTATTTGGTGCGAAGTTGACAGCGTCATGAACTGCACCCAGCAACCCGAGGAAGACTCGGACGTGGTCATTGTCAAAATCAACAAGCTCCGTCCTCCGCCACGGACTCCTCCTCCAAGACCTATATCAGTTGACCTGGGTGAAGTATGCTAAGACAGGACAGATGTCGAGACAGAACTTTGCTAATGTACTCCACAGGATGTCCTGTCCCGTGCAGCAACTCCACCACCTCCTGGGCTTTACAGACCTCCCCTGTTGGCTAAATTCCCTTACCAGTTTCCGCCCCAGCTTCTTCCTCGGTTTTCTCCTCAGCTCCCTGCCCAGGTTTCTCCTCAATTCCCTCAATACCCTCAGTTCCCTCAGTTGCCTCCGCAGCCTCCCCAGAGCCCTCGTAAGTGCCCTCCGCAGGTTCCGTTCTGGCCTCTTCCAGGTTTACCTCCTCCCCCTCCACGCCCTCATTCCGTGACCGTGGACAAGGTCAATTTTCATCGCCCAACGTTTCATCCCGAGGATTTCACGGCATTGAACGGGGAGCAAAAGAAGTGGAACCTTCTGAATCTTCCTAATATCTTGTATGTTCTTCGGCCTGGAAGCGAGCATGCCAACTCGAGAACGCCGGTTCGCATGACCAAGTACACGATCTTCGGCAAGCGCGTGAGGGATTTCACCGTCCTGCCCAAGCAGATCTCCTCCGGGGTGGAAGCCTGGAGATTGGAGGCGTGGATGCGTCTTGATAGTCGGATCACGGAGCAAGATATCGTCGATCGTGTTAATCCCAAGTTCAGGGAATATCTGCCCCCAGCCTACATCGAGTACCGTCGCAAATTCTTCCGCGAACATTTCCACCTTGCTTGCTGGGATGCACAAGAAGAGATCGACGGCCTCGCTGATGAGCTAAGGAAGATTGGCATTGATCCTGCGAGGAATACCACCAGAGGGCTGACCCCTGGGCTGATAGACCCCGCGAAAGGAGAAGCCGGGGGCCGGGTGCTTCTTCCGTGCATTCAGGTCTGCCTTGTGGTTGGCGGCGGAAGCAATCAACCCATCCCTACCTCTGTGGCTATCCAGGAGCAGCTAGAGTGGCGCGAAGAGTATCGTCAGCATCGTGCGATGGCACGGGCGGCTTGTGAGCCTCTAATGACCTATCCGTTTCCGCAGCCATTCGTCCATCCCCGTGTGCCTAATGCAGCCCAGTACTATCCACCTAGTGCCCAGTACATAGCTCCCTATCCTATCTCATACTCTGGAGGGAAACGGAAATCGATGGAGCCCGTCAGGTAAGCCATTTTATTTTATCTTCAACAATTCCTCCCACTGAGACGGAGCAAGTAGACAGGAACAGCCACTGCCCTACTATAAGAGACAGAAGGCCACCGCGGACGACCAGGAAGATGGTGCCAATCCGACCAGATACCCATTCCTCCCCAACGAATTGGCTCCCCACAACGGACTTGCACCTCGCAGACCTCCCTTTGAGCGCGATACAGCTCGTCACACACTGTCTCTCGAGGACTACCTCCGCAGGAATCAACTGACATACGACGAGTTTCTCTACAGTCGGTACGCGGACGAGATCCCAGAGCTGTACCCCGTGAATCTGAGGCTGAAAATCGAATGATGATAATTGAATGAATCCAGGAGAAAGACTGAACTGGAGAGTACTGTTGGAAGTATTGTTGAATTGGTTGTTTTCCCTCTGTGTGTAACTAGTTCTACTTCTTTGCTGGTTTCTTGTACCTAAAGGTGTAATAAGACATAACTTCGTACAGTGTCTGGGTGGTAATCCTAGCCGATTCTTGATCGACAAACAGATTCCAGTAGAGCGGGATACGCTGAAGCAGAAAAGGTTAGAAAGAAAGCACCAAAGCTGTAAGAGATATAAGACTGATCTCTTCTCCGATTGTTCTCATACAAAGCCCTCTTTTCATATCTTCGCCTCACCTCCACACTTTTTCGACGCATAGCGAAAGAATGTCCAGCTCAATTCTCCCTATACCCCTGTCCATCTCGTACAATACATTGACGGTTATTCTTACAACCTCACCGAATCGATCGTCCGTTCTATTGATATCGCGGAGTACAATCAGGGACCGGGCCGGTCCGCTCTTCAGCCACCGGCTACTGTCGACATTGTTGTATCCGACCAAAGCTTTGTTCTCCTTAGACAAAGAAAGTCGCCGTCTACCGGGTGGCTGAACGGATGGGAAGGGGCTGGACCAGGGGTCTGCATGAACGGTGGGTCCTGCCAGATGTGCCGGCCATGTGCTGGAGCCTCAAACCTATTGCGGCTTCTTACCTCCCGTCGACTCCCCAAAGCCCTGTAACGCCATATTGACGGCACTACAGTTGTTATAGAATTCATCGGAAAGAGAAAACTCTCCGCTTTCCTGACAAGTATAAACTATGCGGTCTCGGATCTCAAGTCTTTCGGTGGGACGAGCTCGTACTGTCTCGTGGCGACTGGCAGCAAGCGAGTAGCATATCGTGTCAATCCGCCCTCCCAGCACCGTGTTTCATCATCGTCTGTTGCCTTCGACATTTCCAAATCCGGACAACTATAGCCAACCCCCTTATTTACCAGAGGCGAAGAATAGCGACTCGCCGCACACAATATGGCTCGCTGGTCTCGTTCTTCGTTTCTTCGCCTTCGGAGATACAAGATCATCGTCGCTTCCGTTCCAATCGCTTCATACTCCTGCGGAATCTGGCATCGTTCTCATAGCTCATCTGCCTTGATATCTAGTTCGATATCGCTTCTGAAAGCCTTATACCAACCCAAAGGGACCATTCCCAAATCTCTCAGTAACTGGACAAGATGTTGCAGGTTAGTGAACGATCTATGTCGCAGTAAAGGAGTTTCCCAGTTGAACAGGCCTGACCTATGCATCATATAGTTCCCGCTATCTGCAAACTTCGAACTAGAGAGGGCAATTGGCGAATTGCCTGAAAGCCTTGCTCTTCAGCTGTTGGCTGCGAGGGCGACTTCTCAGGATGCGCACCCTGATCCAGGAGTATTTGACCTGCCGGACATGAACACCGCCCCTCAACTACCTGAAGCCAGCATGGCCTTGTATATGGCCGAGCCTGGTTTGCCTGGCGCAAGCGCCACCTCTGAATCATACGAGACCAGCACTGTCGCGACTCTTGGAGTCGGAGTTGCGGAATCCCCGCTTGCTGAAGCTAAGAATAAGCGTCACTCTTTCGAGAATAAGACCATTCGTCTGACGAGCAAGAAAAGAAAACGTCCCAGTGGTCAGTTATCTGTCAATAACATAGAAGTATCCACAGCACTAACGTCTAACTAGGGAGAACAGTACCCAGACAGGATAGTCCAAACGCGATCCATCCTTTGAATCACACTACCTTCCGAGAGGACCAACAGCACTGGAGCTGGGAGAATATGCCGGACATCCTGTACCAGCTTCATCCTGACGAGAAAAGGGACCGGAAGGCGGAAGCCCCAATGATGAAACACCCTATTCACGGAAAACTACTCCGCGATCTACCCGTTCTCCCCGATAATATCGCTTCGACTGTTGAAGAGTTCCGTGTCGAGGCTTGGATGCGCATGGACAGACGTGTGCGCTTGCAGGACATTACCGACAGAATGCATCCAATGTTCAGAGTGAACGGGAATGCACTGCAGCAGCGTAGCGTCCGATTCCGACAGATTTTTGGTCTGCTTGCCTGGGACTCGGGCAACAAGAGAAGTCGTGTGTTGGAGAACAATCTTCTGAAAAAGATGCGAGAGAATGGCATCGATCCGGCGTCCAACAGCACCCGTGGAATAACCCCGGGGCTCATTCATCCCGCCCTAGGAGAAGCCGGTGGTCGCATCCCATTGCCGAAGAGCGGATCTCAAGCCAAACAGGGAGTGAACAAGTGGAACACAAAGAAGCCAAAGCTCACTGACAGCCCTCTGCGAATCACACACTCAGCGGAGGCAGAGGAGTATACCCAGTCAGCCCCGGTCCCTAAGCAGCAGACCAGGGTGAATGAGCAGCCAGGTACAGGTCCTTGCATGCCATCACAAAAGGCAAATGCCGACGAGCGGGACCTCGTTCAGGTAGTTATTCTTTCCAATGTTCGCAAGGTCCGTCGTGATGAAGCAGAGTGTGTTGCGAATCCCACTCCACTCGGAACCTACAAGGCTAGACCATCACTCATCAATCTGCAACAGCACATGTGTTACAAAGGATGTCAAACCTGTAATATCCCAACCCCCCGCTCAGGCGTTCCGGGTTTAAAGTTCAACCTTACCAAGGCACTCGCATACGACATTCGATCTCCTTCGTCCGGTGTGTATGACTGGCCACCATCTCCTTTCCCAGACACTGTTTTCCCGGAGCAGATCCGTTCTACTATGTTCCGATCGATGGTGGAACAGTGTTTCAATGGGCAGAAATACCTTTTTGAACTGCCATATCTCCCTGGAGTGATGAACACGAACGATCAATCAGCCATCTAATTCAATTTTGTGGGCTGACGTTGCGCCTTAAAGATATCGGAGCGCCAATATGACTCAAGGCTTGTTTGTATTCTTTCGTGACAAGTCAAGTGAGCAGGTCTCTGTTCATCCTTTCTTCCTTTACATTGCTTTGTATTCGCCTCAAGCTTTCTGTTTCGTTACATTTGTGACTCAACTCTCTTTGTGTTTGCTGATAGACTTTCGTTCTCTTGTCTGGCACTCTAGTTCGTGGTCTTGGGCGCAGAGATCAATCTGTTCACGGCATGCCGTTGGGAAGGGTGACGTTGGTTTTAAGTTGCTGCCAAGATCTCCGTCCAGGTTGGCCCGTGTACCTGCCCTGTACCTAAATTTACTCCTCTACACTTGCATCGCTGAACTAAAAGGATATAGAACCGCCTGTCTCACAATTCATTGTAGATGTTTTATTGCATATTATCAAGGGTTTGTAATTTGTTTTGACTGTGGTCTCTATGCGACGGTTCTGGGTCGACTCGCGCAATGAGTGGCATGCCACATTATGAGAAATTTACAGACATCAGTATTTCCTATACAAGTGCCTCATATGTGAACTCGCTGCAGGTGGACGAGAAAATATGGGTCTTTTATTCAATATAGCCTTAACAATGGAGCGATTGCCCTAATGTCTAGATGTGAGCGAATCAAACGAAGGGCCTCATGCCCAAAGCGACAAAGACATTCACACATCGATAGTCATGCTCATCGCCTAGGATGTAACAACGGTAAACTACGTATACTCCCTTTACCTTTTTTTGTGGTTAAAACTCTTCCTTCGATCAACATCCTCTCCATCCTCAGCACCAGACCCATCCAGAACAATCTTTCGCATATCCCATCAGCATGGCAAGCAGTCAACCCTGTAAGTACCCTTTATGTGTTCATTCCTAATGTTTTATGATCAAGAAACTCACATTCCTTCTAGATTCGGGAAGCACATCACTCTGCAGCCGTAAGCTACAACCACCTTCCAACTTCCAATTCAACTAACGACTTTGGACAGACACAAGACCACCGAATAAAGACCATACATGCCCGCACCCGTACCACGCAAATTATTCAGAAGACAATCTTCCTCCGTTAGTTTTCCAACTGGAGCCGCGTTGGGAACAGCAAGCTCTCCCTGCAATACCACCCCTCGTCGAAAAAGGACGCGTTGTCAAAGATTCTGAGGGTATGGACATTCGTGACTTCGCCTTTCTCCCAAGATACATCTCCGCCAGACCAGCCGGCTGGCTACTCGAATACTGGATGAGAACCGACCACCGCCTGACGTACCGGGATATCAAAGCGCGGATGGTTGGTGGCAGAAGGGACAAACCACTGGATAATACGCTGAACATGCGCCGCGAGCGCGACGTACGTACACCCCTGGCCCTCTCTTGCTGGTCAGTGCGTCGAAGCAATAGTGCACGAGTGTCGCGGATCGACGTCGAGCGGGTGGAGAGGTGGAGCCTCGACCAAATCCACCACAACACGACAATGGAGATAGAGTACAGGATTGATATGAGTACTGGGCGCTTCCATCCTAAGCGTTTGATGTCAAAGCCCCTCAACCCGAACACTCCCCCGCGATTCTATCCTCTCAATCACTTCCTAGGGGACGACAACCCTCATACTCCGAGCCGTCGTCTCCAGGAAGTGATCCAGACATACCATCGTTTGGCCAGACGGGCCAGGGAACTGCGCCTGCGCAGTTGGCGCTTGCTCCCAGACGAGGAACTACCGACTGCGTGGATCAGTCATCGTGACAACGCCCGAGCCGCCTCGGCAGTTCTTCATGGCAGGAATTGAGGTTGAGCTTATGATGGGGATAACCATCTTAGGCTGCAGGTGCAGTTCTTTTCCTTCCCACAGGTCTTTCTGGCTTTAGTTTGGCTTCACTGTTCCTTCACTATTCTGTCTGCTGACTCTTACCCCTTGTTCACCTGTTCCTTTCTTTGCAAGTCTTCCGTTGGGTTGGCGGCATCCTAGTTGGTTTGTTGGTCTTTAGGTGCTTGAACCCTTTCGCAAGTTATGGAGTCGTCACCGTTTTGTTTGGTCCAATTAAAGCGTCATTATGCTTGTATAATGCTGTATTTCACGCGTTGAACCTCTATTAACAAGATCTAGAAAAGTAAGATGCTATCCAAGCTGGAGAACCCTGTCGCAACTCCGCCTTCGTTGACATCTCTCGCCTTCGTCCTCATCAGCCACCCGCCCTGTTCGTTGTGCAGAACCTTTCCTCCAGTTTGATCCCACAAGATTGTGCCGTATACTCCCAATTCTCCGATAACGTCGCCGCCAAGAACCTCACCATCACTCCTGAGAGCTACGTTTTTCGCCTCCGCCGGCGGCGTAATGAGCTCCATCAAGATCCACCGCTTCCACTCGGTTTCCGGGATCGAGCGCAAGAATTCCGGGATCGCATCTTTGTAGATGTTATTCCCGCCTCCTTCGCGTTGTGGTTTAAGGACGTGATTCAACGCTGTTTCCGGGTTGAGGGCTAGTTCCCGACCACGACCACTGCTCGATAGGTCGTACTGCGGAGCGAAAGTGGCACGCAATCTGGCAACCGTGGTCGGGTCAGTGCCAGCCAAGAAACTGGCCAGGTGGTCCGGGCCCGTGGTTTCGGCCAGAACCTGCTGAACAATCTTGCAGCCGGCTAGCTGGTTCAGCACGGTTGGGCATTTAATGGCTGCCGAGCGCTCAAGGTGAGTGCGTGCTTCCCAATCCCGTTCGGACGTGTAATCGGTTGGCGCGTAGAAGCAGCGGAGGTAGACTGTGGAGACCTCGAACTGTGAGTTTGGTGAGTGGGGTGGGCTGTAGATCAGCGGCCGTGCCGGGTTCGAGTTTGTAATTGAGGTGTGATCGAGGATTTCGGAGCTGAGCAATCGGAACACGGGGAGTTTGTGGACTTTCGTCAGTTGTCGGAATAATGCTAGTTGGTCGAACGTATTTCTCTCGTTTTCTTGCACTAAGAACAGGATGCATGTCGGTAGGGTCGGGTTAGATTTAGACGGCCCGTAGGCTTCGTGGGCAGTGGCCAGCCCGGCGGAGAGGGTCTCCACCGCCGTGTTCTCTGGAGGAACGTTCGAATTGAACAGCGGATGCGAGGGATATGCGATAGGATGGCCTGGCGGGGAGTTGAGGAGGTCGGTGTGTAGTGACGCCACGAGAGATGAGAGGCCGCCGAAGGATGAGGAGATCGTGTTAAATTCCACCTGCTTTAATGCAGGGGAGGCCGAATCCGAGGGGGCATGGGTCATGTAATCAGAGCGGTACAGGCCTAGGGACAGGGTTTGAGTGTATCCTTCTTTCTTAACGGACTGATGGATTTTCCACAAGCGTGAAATGAAGTCATCCACGTCAATGAGACTGGATAATGCGGACATAGTTAGATGTGCCCATATGACCAGAGAAGTACTCGAGGAATACACAAGCGAAGATAAAAGACTCACTCTTCCATGATTTTCCCAATCCATTCTTCATTACACGTTATTGCAGCATACAATTGGTTGTAGACAGTCTGTAGAGCTTTCGCTTCATTGAAGCAACTCCGGGGAAATGGACTAGGAAACAAAGTAACTGGCGCATTGGTCGCTAGTACCCCATGAGGGTTCAAATCTTTTGAGACAAAGCTCTGTGCTGGTCGAACCAGCAGACCATTTTGAGCTGCCCAATCCTTAACGGTGGTGACCAGGAAGTCCTTCTGTGCGGGGCTCAACGGAGGAGGATAGTTCGAGTAAACCGACTCCGGCATGATGCGTGTATGAGGACAGTTGAAGAATTGAGACCAGTAACCAAACTATTATGAGACACAAGTGAAGCGAAAATGTATGAAACCGCCGAGAAGCTGTTCAGATCTCCCAGGGCGACGACGGTGAGGGGCAGAGCAGACCCCTCCTCCGCGATGATGCCGTCGCAAATGATTGATAAGCACAACCTCCGGCATACCGCTTCCCACACCGCTTACCATCGTCGGCAGAATCCATCCATGATTTTCTGCGGGCGGTGAACCCAAACGCGTCGCAAGTCTACCAGGCGCCTAAAGAACGACTTCTCTCACTCGAAAGTGCCTCATCGGCTGAGGTTATTATCGGTTCAGCTAGACCTTATTTATTTGCCCCTTTTGCTCTTGCCGGGGTCAAATACGATAATGGGATTCTGAAAATCGTGTATCCCCCGCTTTTCACCACCCCCAGGCGTGGGAACATGGCACCAGTAAGCCAGACTGATCCGAAACCTTATCTGCAGAGATACTAATCTGTGAAGCCGACTCCCTTAGGTGGCATGCAATCAGATACTGGAGACCCGCTTGACTGGACCGTGGACCAGGTTGTAGCGTTCCTCTGCCATAACCCCGAAACTCCTTGGTCTCAGTCAACCACTGGAGCGCCTCGCCCTGACCCCGCCGCCCTAGAACCTGCCCTCCGTGAGAACCTGGTAACTGGAGAGGTGCTCTTGCATGATGTGGACAAGGCGACATTGCGCGATGAACTGGGTTTGAAGGCTCTTGGACATCGTAGCTCGATGTTTAGAGCGATAGAATACCTCCAACAGCTGTCCACCAAATATCAGTCCTCCAAAAGACGGCTAAGCATCCACGATGACCGCAGCAATGGCTCCCTAAGTCCGTTTGTTTCAAGGCCTCCCAGTCATTTCTCGCCCGCTCCCAACAATGTAATGCGAGATCGAACCCTGGTCCCTACAAATACCCACATAACCCCCATAAGGCCTTCTAACTCTCTAACTACTCTTCGTTCGGACAATATCGGTGCCGCTGACGCGTCGCACACTTCCTTACAGAGCGAAGAGAAACCCCTTGTAAGCACAACAAACCAAGAGCGTGAGTCCCGAAATTCCTCACATGGCCCAAACTCAAGTCCTCACCACGGGGGTACGGGACTCGATGCAACGCGTTCTGGAGAGGAAGTTGTTGTTGACGAACAAGGCCGTAAACGGCGAAGATTGAATCTTGTCTCTTCCGCTGATATTCCCCAGGACCAGAGCAAAGAATGGTACATGGGCCCGGGTCAACTAACTCTCTCCAAAGTGTTCTATTATTCGGGTAAGGATAAGAATCCTACTTCCCTCGAGGAAAACAAAGACGACGATTCTTTCCTGATTACAGGTATCAAATGCCCGCCTGCTCAACGCCTAGTCATGAACAAACGCCTCAAGTACTTCTTCAAACAAGATCCCATCAAACTGACTGCAACCAGAGGCTTCAGCCAATGGGCGGTGGTGCCTTACAATGTGTCTAAAGTCTCATCCTTGCCCAAGGACTCTCCCAAGCTCTTTACTCTGTACACTTTCAAAGGTCAGAACGTGACTGTCAGTAAAGAGCACATAGAATCATTTCCAAAACTGGCAAATCTTCTAAACATCTCACGGTCTACGGCGATTGCAGATACAGAGGCTTTGAATCGATCTGATCCTTTCTCTTACCTCACACAAAAGTACCCAGTCCAAAAAAGCGATGAGGACGCTTATCCCCTGTATGGTGATTCAGGTTCGGAAGGAGATTTTGATGAGGATACCTGGAAAGAGATCCAAGAGGAGCAGCAGGCCTCTTCATCAACCAAACCCAAGCAGCTCACGCGAGCTGAAATCGATTCCACTATCGAGGACTGCATCCACACTTACGAGACTGAGTGGAATGAGAAATGCAGGCCAATGGAAGAGCACAAAGCTTACAGGCTGTGGCAGGCAGCCAAATGGACAAAGTCGAGAAACCAGCAAAAAAAGGATCTCGAGCGGGACAATGGCTTCCTCCACAAACGATTACAGAAATTTATTGATGGTATACGAGAACAGCATTGGACCACAAAGTCTGAGCTCCAAATTCAATGCCAGAGCATAGAGCAGACAGTCAAGAACATACAGAAGCAGAAGTGGCGTCTATCGGTCCTGGAACTGGAGGCTCCTCCTCCACAAGTTCCTGCTCCCCGTAGGCCTCAGTCGAAAAAGAAACCTGCGTCCGAAAGAAACGACGAAGAATCACTTGACTCAGAATCCGATGACATGAGTAGCTTTATTGACAACGACGACACTTCTGGTGGCTACCGACGCACTGAAACTACTCCGTCTGCTTCTGGCAGCGATGACATTATAAGTCCGTCTGGCCTCATCCGAAGATCAAATACGAGAGCCAATCCCTTCAGAGAATCAAGTTCGCCTTCGCCACCATCAAAACGGACTCCTTTGTCAATCAAGGACATAGAGACCATTGATCTTACAGCCGAGTCACCTCCCCCTGACGACTTCATAGTGAAGACACCCCCATTGAACCCTGTCGGGTCTACCAGTAGAGTTTTCTCTGAACCTCTCGAGGATCCGTTTAAGATTGAGAGGAGTCTTTCGCCCGGTGTCGCTCTGAACTCTACTTTGCTAGCTAGTATACCAACCCAGTCAACTCCGCCTCGCCACAGACAAACATCCTCCACAAGACCATCGGATCTCCCCAATATAGATGATGTTGGGGGTCTATTATCAGTTCCTTGGGAAGTCCTCGAACAAGGCAGGCTCCGACACTTATTGCTTGCAAAATTAATTGCTAGCCTTGCTGAAAAGGAGCGGTCTTCAATGGCAGAAGAGATCCCCCAGCTCGATTTGAGCGATCTGAAACACCTCGTCGGTAAAGCGATCTCGGCCTTGCTCAACGGAAAGGATTATCTTGACGGTATGGGCCCATCCAAGAGTCAACTTGTCATGCGAACCGCATCGCTTTACATATCCTGGGTCAATTGCGTGCACCTACAGCTGAAAGGAATTCTAAAAGAGAACATACAGAAGGCGCACAGTGAAATACATCAATTTCGCCGCTTCTTCAAGGAGCTTTGCACGTGCCTATCAAACTACCGAGACTCAGACAAATCAGATGTGTCGAATTACGCACAGTCGAGGGCAACAGAAACTCCACACAAGAAGCGAAAGAGGGAGGTGAAAGAAAGCCAGGAGGCGAAACGGGAACAAGAGAGTGGACAGAAGCGTGCCGCGTTGCAGTCAAAGCAAAAGGAGCTTTTCGAAAAACGGATGAAACGCATGGGGGTAAGCAATACTGACCCAACGCGTCAGGCGATCAGCTTTGGGAATCCACCTATCTACCTCAACGCGTTTATTGGACAATACGTCAAGGCACATCAGCTAGACGGGATCCAATTCATGTGGCGAGAGTTGATGGATGAGAAACAACAGGGCTGTTTGCTGGCACACACGATGGGCCTGGGCAAGACTATGCAGGTGTAAGTTAACACAAAATACCCATAACGCCTGGCATCTATATTTTCTAACTGTTAACAGGATATCACTCTTAGTGACAATATCTGAATGTGTGTCATCAAGGGACCCAAACATTCGAAACCAGGTCCCTGAGACGTTCCGTCGATCTCAAACACTTATCCTATGCCCGTCAGCCTTGATTGAGAATTGGGACGATGAATTCAAGATGTGGGATGCCAGACAAGCGGTTGGCTGCGTTAGAAAGATCACTACGGCTGTCTCCCTTCTCGAGAGGATAAAGGAAGTGCTGAGATGGAATGCTGATGGTGGTGTTCTCATAATGAGCTATGATCTTTTCCGGTCATGGGTCTTGAACAAAGAGACGGCTAAGAAGAAGAAACTCCTTAATGATGAAGTCCATTCGCGGGTCAAGGAGTGTCTTTTAAACGGCCCGAATATCATCGTTGCCGATGAGGCTCACAAGATGAAGAATATCAAATCGAGCACTTCTATCGCAGCAATGCAATTTCGGTCTAAAAGTCGCATCGCTCTTACAGGGTCCCCATTGACTAATAACCTGACTGATTATCATACAATGGTCGAATGGATCGCGGAAGGCTTTCTTCCACCGTTCGTCGAGTTCAAGGCGAATTACATTGAGCCTATCCAGGAAGGCTTGTATCTTGAAAGCACGCAACGCGAGAGACGAACCTCCCTGGTCAAACTCAGGGTTCTCAACGAAATTCTCGAACCAAAAATTCACCGTGCCGATATCACAGTTTTAGCTGCAGAATTGCCTCCCAAAGTGGAATTTGTTCTTACTATCCCCTTGACCAGTCTACAAAAGTCTGCATACAATTCCTACGTGGAGAACACATTGGGACAGGTGCGTGAAGATTCAATTGGGAGTACAACGCTCTGGGGATGGCTGGCAGACTTGCAACTCTGTTGTAGCCATCCATCATGTTTCAGAGACAAGATTCAGGGCCGTGCAAATAGTGCAAAGTCTGGTCAGGAAGAGGTCACTGGCGACAGACCTATCGACCAGGCGGGTGTATGTCGTTCAGACCAGTTGATTTCTGACGAAGAGCGAATTTGTGACACAGTGCCTGATATCCGGGCCGTAGACCTGTCTTACCGCACGTTGCTTCTGAAGGAAATAATCGAGCAATCTCTCCAGGTGGGAGACAAGGTGTTGGTCTTCTCCCGTAGTCTACCCACCCTGGATTATCTCGAGTATGTGCTGCAAGAATCCGAACGGAAATACTGTCGACTTGATGGGAATACTCCGGTAATCGGTCGGCAAGCGGCAACCAAGAGATTCAACACTGATAGCGAACAAGAAGTTTATCTAATTTCGACATGCGCGGGAGGAATAGGCTTGAACATCCTAGGAGCCAACCGTGTCATCATATTTGATTTCTCATTCAGCCCGTTTTGGGAAGAGCAGGCTGTGGGGCGTGCGTATCGTCTAGGACAAGAGAAACCGGTATTCGTGTATCGTTTCATCTCTGGTGGCACTTTCGAAGAAGTCTTGTACAACAAGGCCCTCTTCAAGACGCAGCTTTCTCACCGGGTAGTGGACAAAAAGAACCCAATCCGGCAAGCAGCGAAATCTTATGGTGAATGGCTTTTTCCAGTCAAGTCTGTTCCTCCGACGGATATCTCCGAGTTCCTTGGAAAAGATCAGGTCTTGGACGAGATCCTCAAGAAAGACAATGGGGCAGAAAAAGTGATTCGGAGGATAACCCTCACCGCAACTGGAGAAAAGGATGACAACGACAAGCTGACCGATGAAGAAAGACGAGGCGTCCAAGAAGCACTGAACGACGAGCGACTGAGACGCACAGATCCTGAGGCATATAGCAGGTTGATGTTGGATAGACAGCGTGAAGCACTTCGCCTTCTCGAGACGCAGCAACAAAGCATGTCAATGGCACAGTGGTCATCATCTCACTTGCCCTTCCAAATGCCACCTGCTGTCCTTCAAAGGATTAATCATTACCCGGCTGTCCAGCGGATAGTCCCTTCCAGCGCGCATAACACTGGACCTCCACCCCTAGCTCCGGATATGAGCATCTTTCCACAGGCTCGTGGAACACTGGCTGCAGCACAGCCGAGTAATCAGATGGCTGAATTTCCTCGCCCACCACATACCCAAAATAACACCACGGGATCAAGCCCTGGACTGCCCACTGGAAATTCTTCCAATAAGACAATGATGCCCTCACCTGGACAAAGTGGATTTGATGGGGCTGCAGATACTGAGGATGTTGAAAGTGATGCAGAGTCAACAGATCTATCGTCGGACAACGAATGCAACCCGCAGTAGGTCCTACTCCGGATTCCATTCCGCTTTTACGTCTCCGCCTCACCCATAATTCCTTTGGCTTTGAGAGTAAGTGCTTGTCCAACTTCTCTAATCAAATAACATACTTAACCAACTTCAGATACCCGTATGTGAATAGCATTGTGGCTATGGTCGCCGTACAGTCAACGATGAGCCACAGCTTGAATTACCAACCTGCAACCCACCCTAGTGTTTTTCATCTGCGTTACGTTTACCTTGCATATTTGCATATCGTACAGCCTCCATACTTCTTGCAGATCCTCATGAGCTATGATGATATCCCTACACGCTTATTGTTTTTGTTACTCATTCACTTTGTAATTCTACTTCCCGCTATCATTCTGTATCTAATTGACTTAGGGCTTTCCATGAATACATGGCTATTCATGGGTGTACATTAAAAGGATTGCCGACAGGCTTCCTGTGACTCAGACAGGTCCTACCGTTTCTGAAAATCGCTACTGGGCACAAAGGTCTTCCTTACTGGTTTAAAATGTCACTTACTTGAGAGGCATAAAAGAGAAGGCAAAATAGTTTGGATTCGTTTTGCCATTTGGCTGGTCCAAGATTAGTACGGATACGTAGTCGTAGTAGTGGGTGTACTGGTACCCACATAGAGTAGGCAGATGGCAACAAGTGAATTAAGATAGTGTAAGCCTCTCCACTTTACTTAACCTTGTCCGCTATCTTCACCAAGTTTCTTCTACCCTGTGGTGTATTTTGTACCGAACTAATAAGACGTGTTATTGTTGCCCTACCAATCAAGCCACCCGATTTCTGCCACCGCCCTCGAAACAGGCTAGAACGCGCCCGGAACGGCGGTGGCAGAATTAGGAACGTCGTTTGATATGGATATCCCATACATACATACATACTCCGTGCCTCAACCGTATGAAAGCTTTCTCTATTGCATGTCGACTATTACATAGTCTCACGTGTTCCGACTCCTGAAACTCACTTAGCTTTCGTGCAAGTTGCTTTGGTTCTGCGTTTTGCAGATCTCGCCGTGATGGGCATATCCTCAGGAAAGCGGCCCATAAATCGCGTCGACCTCACCCAGAGCGATGGGGACGAGGATGAGCGTCAGACTACCCCCAAAACGCCTCGTCTCGAATATTCTGGACAGCGTTTCGGGGAGACAACGTCTTTTGTTCCTTTGAGTCAATCGTCACAGTCATACATTGGCGTTGACGATGAAGATGACGCACAGGCTGTCGACGTGGTCCAGGGCAGTCAGGAAGTAGATGATCCCTCTTCTGGGGACACCATGCTCTACGGTAACTTGCACACGAAGATTGTGGGCGTCCGTTATTATAGTGGATATGCTACCATCGGAGAGCATGTAATTTTGAAGCGAGAGCCGTCAAATCAATACGATTCGAATGCTATCCGGGTGGACAACGTCATGGGAGCTCAGATCGGCCATATCCCCCGCAACATGGCATCTAAACTGGCGAAATACATGGTGAGCTCCTCTACGACAGTACATATCTATGCTCTTTTCTTATCAGTCTATAGGACTCGAAAGATCTGCTCGTCGAGGGCGTGTTGACTGGAGTCAAAGGAGCGTGGGATTGTCCAGTGCACCTTAGATTATTCGGCCCAGCAGAAGTTGAAAAGAGAACAGATATAAAGAATCGCCTTCAGGCCGACCGTCTCCCACTGGATGAGTTCAGGAAACGGGAGCGTGAGGAACGCGAGAGGAAAAAACAGGTTGAAAAAGCTCGAAAGGAGGCCGCGAAAATGTCTCGCTCACTTGCCTCCGGGAAGGGTCACCAACTGAATGAGAGTCTTCTTGGCTTTGCGAATCTCTCCACTCCCGAAGGACTTGGTCTCACAGAAGAGAGCATGGAAGACCTCATCGGGCAGAGTACCGCGTTCAATCCTCGGGATGTTGCCAAAGTCACGGAGAACTTCGGGGCCAGTGAATCAGAGCTTGCCAATATGCCAATGGTTGGCACTCCCGCAGCTCTCTCTACAGAGCTTCTGCCTTATCAGCGTCAGGGGCTCGCGTGGATGATCGGCCAGGAGAACCCAAAGCTGCCTGGTGCTGGATCCCAGGATATTGTCCAGTTGTGGAAGAAGGATGGTTCTAGGTACACCAACATCGCGACGAATTTCTCTACGTCCGTCGCTCCACCTCTGGCCAGAGGTGGTATCCTCGCTGATGACATGGGCCTGGGAAAGACAATCCAGATCATCTCCTTGATCCTGGCTAACACTGAGGTTATTACGCCGGGGGCCTCCAAAACTACCCTAATTGTATCTCCAGTTGGCGTTATGAGTAACTGGCGAAACCAAATTCAGGATCATACACATGCTGAAAAATCTCCACGGGTACTGGTCTACCATGGGCAAGGCAAGAAGGAAGCCCGTAATCTCGACCAATACGATGTGATCGTGACTAGCTATGGTGCCCTTGCAATGGAGTATAATCCTAAGGCAAATTCTCCACCAAAATCCGGAATCTTTTCTCTTCATTGGCGCCGCGTTGTTCTAGATGAAGGCCACACGATCCGAAACCCACGTTCCAAAGGTGCCTTAGCTGCCTCCAACTTGAGGGCTGATTCCCGCTGGTCATTGACTGGAACGCCCATCGTGAACTCACTGAAAGACTTGTACTCTCAGGTTCGTTATCTGAGACTCTCAGGCGGTTTGGAGGACATGGCTGTTTTCAACAGCGCTTTGATCCGTCCTCTTACTTCTGGTGACCCGGATGCCCGCCTTCTTCTCCAAGCGCTGATGAGCACCATCTGTCTGCGTCGAAGAAAGGACATGGAGTTTGTCAACCTGCGTCTTCCACCACTCACTTCGCGCGTGCTCCGTGTCAAGTTCCACACCCACGAGCAGGAGAAATACGAACTATTCCAGTGCGTATCTCTCCGAATAAGATTTGAGAACCCCTTACTCATAAAATCCACAGGTCGGAAGCCCGGGGCATGCTCCAGGAATACAAATCGAGAGACAAGGCAAACAAAACTTACTCCTACCTTCTCGAAGTCATCCTGCGTCTCCGACAAGTCTGTAACCACTGGGCGCTTTGCAAAAACCGCATCGACAACCTATCTGAGCTCCTCGAGAAGGAAAAAGTTGTCCCTCTCACCCCCGAGAATATCAAAGCCCTCCAAGACATGCTGCAGGTCAGCATCGAGAACCAAGAAATGTGCGCCATCTGTCTCGATACGCTCGACCAGCCCGTGATCACCGCCTGTGCACACGCCTTCGATCGGAATTGCATCGAGCAGGTCATCGAAAGACAACACAGATGTCCGCTGTGTCGTGCCGATATCACCGACCCTTCGACTCTTGTCTCGCCGGCCGTCGACCTCGGCGAGACCGCCGACGTTGTCGTCGCCGACCCCGACCACCCGAGCAGCAAGATCGAGGCGCTCATCAAGATTCTGACGGCCCAGGGCCAGGCGCCCGGCACCAAGACCGTCGTTTTCAGCCAATGGACGTCGTTCCTCAGTCTTCTTGAGCCGCATCTTGAACGCGTCGGTATAGGCTTCGCCCGCATCGACGGCAAGATGAACTCTGTTGCCCGCGACAACTCTACCTACCGTTTCTCTCGTGACCCGGACTGCAGGGTGCTACTCGCCAGTCTCAGCGTGTGCAGCGTCGGCCTGAACCTCGTCGCGGCGAATCAGGCTATTCTCGCTGATAGCTGGTGGGCACCTGCCATCGAAGACCAGGCTGTCGATCGTGTCTATCGCCTGGGCCAGACGCGGGAAACCACCGTCTGGCGTCTTGTCATGGAAGACTCTATCGAGGACCGTGTGCTGGCGATCCAGGACGGAAAGCGTCAACTCATGTCGGCTGCCTTCCGCGAGCCGAGCAAAAGGAAGGCTGAGGATAGGGCGACCCGCGTAGCCGATCTGGAGAAGCTGTTGAGTTGATATCTCTCCCTCTCCTATATTTGCCTTCTACGCTGCACCTTTTCTGTACAGCTGGAGTATCATTCATGTGTAGATATTGGCGGTTTTTCGGGTCAAGTTCTGAAGAGACAGCTGGGATAGTCTGTTTTCTCTTTCTGTGTATTACTACCCCTTTAATTTTATTAATCCAATTGCCCAGCAGGTGCGGTTGCATCCTAGAGAATATTCTATCTGCTTGTCTATTCTGAACTAATATTAGCCAATACACTGGCCTAGTAAGGTCTGATTCTATGTCTAAGTTCCACGATACAATAGGTATCACATGTAGGATGGATACGAATAGCTGTTACCCGGTAGCCCAATATTATGTGTCTATCTCTCTTGTATGCCCATCAATGCTGCGAATTCAGCCACCATATATATCACACCCCGCTCCAGAGGGACAAGAGAGCTTACTATTTGAACGACTCTCGAGTATTCACGCGATCGATGTCATAAGGGTTGGCATCATACACCGTCTGCGACGTCACTCCATCAGACACGTACGATGCTTGAGAAGCATGAGACTTCGTCCTATGGAAGTGAGACGCCGAAGGGAGATCATCCACGCGGGAGCTGTTGGTCGTCGACGACATGGCTGCGGAGCCTTTCTCGTGGCGTTCTTCCACCTTTGGCTCCTCTTCGGTCTCCTCGGTCTCGGGAGGACTCCGGGTGACCTGCTCCATTAATTTGCGCATAAAGTCATCCGACTCGGCCGAATATTTGCATTTCCGGCGAATCGCGGGGCCGTATTTGTAGAACAGAAACGGGAATGGAACACACGCAACAGCTAGGAAGGCAGGAATACTAGACGCCCAATGGATACCAAGATCCTCGTACATATAGGTCGTGAAGAGGGGAAAGACCGCTCCACAGATTGATCGAAGAACGGACGAGGCAGCAAGGACAGACGCGGCGAAAATGGTGTAGGCGTCGATGAGGTAGTTCATCAGACCCAAGAACACGAGCACCATGCCAAATCCAAAGGGCACCCCTGCTGCTATACTTGCCAGGAAGTGTATGGAAGCATAATTAGTCCAGGCAAACCAGAAGAGACCGACTGGGATGGCAATGGATGCAAGCATGCAGGGTGGAAGACGGGCCTCAGGAGGTGCGAATCCGTCATTTTCAGCTTGCACCCTAATATAGCGCTTGTTATCCCAAAGTGTATACAACACGGCCAACATCATGCCCACAGCAATCCCAAGGAATGCGAGACCTGAAATGCCCTGGTTCCACCCGCGCTGTTGTTGATAAACAATCGGGAAGGCAGCGAACATCATATATAGCGTTCCATAAATGATAGCCATGTAGATAGAGAGTAAGAGCACAATCGGCTCACGGAACAAAAGAACCCATGGACGAGATAAGGCCGTCGTAAAAATCTCCCTGGGAGGGCGCCTTCCCTGTTCCGCGTCAATCTTGCTCCTGTAAACTTTCCCAGTTATCTTAGACAGCTTTGCCGCACGACGACGTAGCAGAACGGGGGCGTATGTTTCGGGCACGATGATACCGGCGATTATCCAAAGGGCCCCTGCAAAAGCAGCCAAAAGGCCCATCACCCACCGCCAGCCTGCATTCATCCCCAAGAACCCTCCCGCTAACCCGACGGTTAGCTTTCGAACTTTCT